>NW_017728949.1:70973172-70994900 GCF_001723895.1 Crocodylus porosus
GACTGTTGAAATGAAAAGCCTTAGTAAGGACAATGAAAGCCATCTCTCTGATGTCATTCCCGACACTTTTCTTGGACCTGATGGGCAACAAAGATCATGTCAGTTGTGCCATGGGATGGTCTACAACCACACTGAGATTCTAACAGGACTTTCTCAGCAAGTGGTAGAAGGTGGTTCTGGAGAATAAGGGCAAGGTTTTTCCCTGCTGTGGGAAGGAGGACAATACCTCAATAGTTCCCACACACTAACTTATCTCCTTTCTTGCAGATACTCATGACATTGGCACTCATTAGGTCACCAGAAACCTCCCCATTGTTCCAAATTCAAAGCATAAATCTGTGGAGTTTCAGTACCAGTTCCTTGCTGCCAGCATTGTAAATTTCAGGGTGTTGACAAGACTATGGTCCATGCATTTTCTCAGGAGGATGCCGCTGGGTGGCTTTTCCTACTCCTTCCTTCCCAATGGTGCCACTCTGGAGTTCCAGGTCACATTCAACTCTGTTGTTGAAGTCACTGAGGAGGCTGATCTTGTCCTCCTTGCCAGTATTAGTAAGTAGTCAAGAGCAGCACTGTTCTTTGACATGAGTGTCAGCATCACATGTTGGGGCATACACACTGCTGATAGTGGTGTACAGGCTGTTACTAAGCTTAAGAGATAGGGTCACAAGACATTTGTTAATGGTCACAGAAAGCACCATAAGTTGACTGATTAGATGACTCTTGATGGATAAGCTGATCCCATGAATAAATTTGTAGCTGGAGACTGCTAGATTCACTAGTTCTGTTGCCATCATCCCCAGTACATCACTGCCGAGATTTTGGAGGTTGGTACAGGAGAGCATGTTGTTTCCTGTGGTAGAAGCTGGTTCATGATTTTAACATGGGGAAGCTGGTGCACAGAAACAGCAACCACACAATGTTGACAAGGTGGACATCTGGGCTCATTGGCAAGGGAGAGCCCTAAATGACAGGAAAATTCATCTTGCTGCAGCATTTTTTCACTTTTACAGATACTGTTATACTGACATCTTCTTCCAGCTTATCTGCTGCCAAGGACTTGGGGTTGGACTGTGGTTTATCTGGAACCTACCCTCAGACCTATTTGCCATGGGTAAGCCTGCTAGGAGCGTGAGACTCCAGTAGGACTGCGTGAAGCTTTGGACCCTGATTCAATTCGGCAGAGATTCAACCCAATTCAGTGGCTGAATCTCCAACTCTGAATTGAATCAGAGGACCCATTAATTTCTCTGAATCAAAGCAGAACCCTCCAAATTGATTCACGGAGGTTTGGAAAGATTTAGAGATTCAGACATATACACAGCTTTAAATGCTTTTTCTACCTACCTCAAGGTACCAGGTGTCTTGCAGATGCTGCGATGCTGTGGCACATGGAGTGTCCCACAGGAGTGTGGGAGGCTCCCCAGTGCACTCAGCAGCAGACCCAGAAGTAGACCGGAAGCACTTCCAGTCCACTTCTGGGTCTGCCAGGGAGTGCACTTCCCCCTCCCCCGCCAGTCGGCTTAGCGACTGGTGCCTCCTCAGTCGGGGGAGAACCTGGGGTCCCCCTGTAGCCAATTGCCAAGCCAGAGGGACATGGGAGGCTCTCCCAGTGTGCTTGACAGCAGACCCAGAAGTGGACCAGAAGACCCACCTGCCCATGCTTCTGTGGGATGCTCCATCCACCCCAGCATCACAGCATTCACAAGCCACACCTGGTATCTTGAGGTATGTAGGAAAAAAACATTTAAAGCTGTGTCTATGTTTGAATCACTGATTCTCCAAATCAGCATTGAAGCTTCACATTCGGATTCGGACAGATAGAATCGGGGACAGTGATCCAAATTAAGTAATCAAATCTCTGTTCCCAATTCAGGCTGGATCCAAATCCAAATCGAATACAGCTCATTTCACACACACCTAGACTCCAGGCAACATTGATCTGAGGATCACTGGGACACCCAAGCCTCTCCACCACTACAAAGTCTCAGTCCATGGAGAGGAGACACTATACCATAATCATTGAGATACTACAGTTATATCTGTACTAAGTATAGAAAATAATACTATACCTCAGAAACTGCAGCATAATATTTATTGGTACCATTGACATTTTAATGCTACTCAGACATTAGCAGTGTTTCCAGCTCTCATGATTTTGCAGCATTATTTGAACTCTCATGAAAACATGATAGAAATCTCCCAATTTTTAAATGTCTCCTCATTCAGAATGACTGTGTTTACTGTTAGTGAAGCTAAAATCAATAAGAGGGCCAACTTTTCCTATAAAACATCTGTATGTAGAAGTGAAGCCTACTAGTATTTACAGTTAACAAGAATTTGTAAAACGCCCCCAAACTACAGTGAAAATACCCAACCAAAAATAAACAACTAAAAAGAGCTGAAAAAAGATTAGGAATGGGGAATTTCTTAAATGTTTTGAAAGTATATGAACTACCAAAAGGGGGTTTCTGCGCAGTCAGCACTCTAAGTAAAACCAGACTATGGCCATAATTCAACTCTCCATTCAGAAACAGGTGTTTGCTTAAGAGGCACACATTTTGTGGTACTATACTTAGTGCCTACATACTAGGAAGTAATTACAAAAATGGAAGACATATTATTGTGGAAAGGATACCTCTGTAAAGATTTTAAACTGAGGAGTTCATATCCTATTATAGACATCTCGTTCTTGACAGAAAAGAGGTAGAATTAAGGTATTTATACTGTGAATATTGTGAATTATCAGAATATTGTAGTTGTAGAAATTTGTGAGGGAACAAGTGTTTACTTCTGAAAAAGAGATTTTCATATAGCTTTTATGGTTCAGTGCACACTGAAACATTTTAAATTCAGTTATATAGCCATCTGGCCAAAAAGAACCACTGGACTGTTAAATGACTGAGCAAATATAAAAGGCTGGTAAAAAGGACAGATTGGTTGCAATGGTTGGTTGTTTTTTTGGGAGGGGAGGGGGATTGGTTGGTTGTTTTTTGTTTTTTTATCGCCAAGGCACTGTCTGAAAAATATTATATAGAAGAAATTTTGTACAGTTGAAAGTACTTTTGTAGAGGATTGCTTTCTAACTTAGTATACCAGTATGTATCAGCTGAACTGACAAGGAAAGCAGCAATACTAAGATTGCTTCAGAAGCTGAACAGAATCTCCAAAGCAGCCATTACAATGCACAGGATGAAAGGGAATTGAAAATGTTTCTCACCTATAAATGATATTTCTCCAGTAAACAAGGTCATTCTCCAATTTAAAGGGTTTTTGCTTAAGTCATACGTGGACAGGTAATAACAAACAGAAGAATGGCTGAATTATTGTATCTCAGTCTAAGCATCTTTAACACTCTTGTGTTAAAATCCCTGCTGCAAATGTTATATCGCTAAAATTAAAAGCACTTACAAGATGGGAGAACAAAATACTTACTTTACAACTACTATTTACTATTTGTATTAAGGTATTGCCCAAAGGCCCAACTCAATAAAATGACCTCTCCTTTCCCCATTGTATTGTGATAAGCATTATATGAAGAAATAGTATAATATGATTTCTGACCAACCCCCTCCCCACCAAACCCTTTATGAACTTTTCCCTAAGATATAGAACCCAGAAGTTTGCCAGAGACTAAGTATTGCCCAAAGTCACAGAAGGAGCTTTGGTAGAAACTTCTGGAACCAAGGGTCTATAGGGAGCAAAGACTGCAAGGCTTTTTTTTTTTCCTCAAGTAATAGCTTCCTAAGATGCAACATGACTTTCATAACAATTACAAATATTACATAACAAATACTGCATGTGCCAGTATACAACTCTTCACATGAACAAAAGTGTCAACACTAGCAGTTTCTTATTAAGGATTTCTTGACCCAGAGGACACTTACAGCTACTGAAAAATAATGCACATAAAATTAGCAAGGAAGGGAAGAAAATGAATAAAAGATATCAGGTACAGACATTAAGGGCTCATGGTTGCCTGAAAGGCTAACCATTTAAAAACCATATCCTCAGAGGAAGACATATCCACCTTGCAGTATCTAGTGACAGAGTAGATTGAGGCCCACATAGCAGTTCTACAGATGTCATCTTAAAAATATCCACATGTCTCAGACTGTGACAACTTCACCAATTTTGTTAAGTGAGCTCTGATGCCAAAAGGCATGTTTTACTTTTCTTTTCTGTGTCAATGTGATAGCTGCACTCAGATAATTTAATATTGTAACTCTGAATATTTTTTGCTTTTCCTCCTAGCATTGTATAGGATAAGTTATACCTCTGAGTTTTCAAATTATTCCTGGCTGTTCCTTATAAAATTAATTTCTCTTTGCACATCTAATGGGGGTAGCTTGACATCTTTAGTACAAGAAGATGAAAGTCAGAATAAAAGAAATGGGGTATGTTCGTTAACAGAAATACTGTATTTTGAAAACGGATTCTAGGCCTGTTGGAAGGACTACTTTTACTGGGAAGAAAAGAATACAGGTTCTTTAATGGACTGTGCATGGAGTTTGCAAGCTCACTGGACAGATATGCCGAATGACAAAAATGAATCCTTAGAAGAAAGGAAAATAAAATAATAATTTGATCATTCATATTCAAAAGCTCTTATTCTTAACAGAGCTTTCATTTTCTTAAAATTTACAATAACTCTATTAATTAGCATTTAATTTAGAAGGTTTTTAAATTGTTCCATTTAAGAAGCTATGCCCCATTTCTTCCTGAGTGATTTCTATGCTACAACAAAGACTCTTCTAATGTAATCTGTAGTTAAAATCCATTAAAATCTTATGCATTTGAAGGACTAAGGATTGTTTTTGCTATTATTTTTCCTTTAGCTGTCTCTTCAGTAGAGACAGATAGATAATCTTATCCAACCATTAAGAGGCTTCCTCGGAAAAAAATAAAGCTCTTAAAATGGCAAACATTACTACTTTTCTCAAAGGACATGAGGCTAAAAGTATCAACATAGTTACTGTTTCTCACTGGGAGCAATGGGCACCTAAACACATGCAGTGAGGTTGCTCCAACTCGCTGGAGCATGATAATTACTGTGCTGCAGCAGACTCCAGAACTCATGTATTACTGTCCCCATGCTGAAAAACGGCAGAGGAGGCACTTTAACTAAAGCTCGTTAACTAGAGCTCCTGTTGCCATTTTTTCAACACAGGGACGCTGATACACGAGAAGCTCCAGGTGATTTAATTAGAGCGGCTCCAGGAGCCACTCTAATTAAAGTGCCCCCTCTCATTCCCAGAGCACATGTATAAACGCCCAATGAGACTCAAGAATTTGGTAGCCCCTGTCCTAGGAAGATGAGGAGGAAGAGGAAGAATAGAATGTGTATACCGAACTATGTATATATAATGTCTGCAATCCATACTGTGTTGGTAAAATTAAGGTTGAATCAATAAATATTTTGGCCTGGTGGATATAACCCATGGGACTATTCCTTTTAGGTTTTTTGCTTTATTTTGTTTTAATTTATATTTGTATACAACATTAATAATTTTTAAAAACCCCCAACAAAAGATGGTGCAATTACAAGGAAAACAAACAGTTGAAAATTAAGTTAATATTCAATATATATCCCCAACTTAGAAACATGACAGTGATGTTACTTTTTAATAAATCAGGCATCACTAACACAAGAAATACAGACTTCAAGATGTCCAAACATGCTAAGGAATGGGAATGCACATTTCAGGTACTCATTCAATTTTAACTCTGCCCTGCATTAACATAATAATTAATGTCTAATTTTGTCTTTCAAAATCAGATTGGTTTAATGTGCAAGTACAAACACTATTATGCACTAATTATATGGTTACTGTATGGGGGGTCTACAGCATAAAGGAGGAATGAGGTAGGAACTGACTTGTTATTCCAAACCAAGGAGTAGGAGGGAAACTCATACCAAAATAAATGCAGTTAGAAAATTTCAGATGAAAAAGGGCTTAATTGCACCAAAAATTAGGAAAATGTGTCTAGATACAAAACACAACTGCTGAAGCAACTCTATCTAGTCAATAAAGAAACTCCAACAAACAGAAGGAATGACTTGAAATGAGACTGATGTGGAAAGGATGTCTTTCTTCACTGGTTACAGTGAACAGTCAAACAAAATAAGTCGCAGGATGTGGAAGTAATTCCAATGAATAGATATTTCTGTCCTGAATGCTTCAAGCTGAAAATGCATGCATCACCCAACTCGAGAACCCATGCAAAAAAAATTTAAAGAACAAGTGAGTTTTTTTCTCCATTACCAGCATCTCTTGATTTCCCTCATGCACTGTTACTTTTTAATCTCTAATTGGAGTATAACTTTCAAAAGAATTTTGGTTTAGGTTGAAGTTTGAAAGATCTCATAAAATATAAAATTAGGTGTTATTGATCCTTTCAAGTTGGAACTGTTTATATAATAAATTAATTTAGTTTCAAGTGAAAGAGAGAAATGATCTTCAACAACTGAATTAATACTTATGATAGTCTTGTGTACTTACGATTAGGTTTCTCATTATTGTACCCCAGCAAATTATATGGTGAACATATTAAAAAAATACCTCCTGTTCCAGGGTTTATCATTGGGCTACATTTCCTGGTTTTTAATTGCCGTTAAGTTCTATGCAGTGCTCTCTTAGCTGATATTTTATTCAGCTCTGATTTCAGAATATGCAATTACTATGCCAGGTTAGGTTGTTTTAAGGCAGTATGTCTCCTTGCTAGCCTTATTATAGGTCCGTGATTTTAAATATATATATATATCTCCTTTTTAGGAAGATTCAGTATGTATCACATGTAATAATGAATTTTTATATGCACATGTATATGTTTATAGAGAAATTTATTTTGATTGACTGTTCACTTTTAAAGGTTGTAAAAAGAATAGTGCTGTTGAGGGAGCGAGTACTATTAGGAACTGCAACTTGAGAAAAATTCCTCCATCTTGACAATGGAAACAGTGTCTTTCCAGTCTCCATAACATACTTGTTATTTCCCGCTATTCCACTCTGAGTTAATTTACCAAGATTGGTTCCCTTTTTGAATCACTCCTCTGGTTCCGCTGTTTCACTGAACCCAGTTTGATCATCTTTTTCCAGCTTTTAATAAATTTCACACCTCACTACCTTTGTTTCTTTCTCTATAGCATGGTGCCTGATCCTTCAACAAGGATCCTCTGAGTATATATTAACCATTTAAATGACACGGCATTGGCAGTGCCCTCATCTCTCCTGCTTTTATGAAGAACATCTTGTAGGATGTATCTGGTGTTTCTGGTTTTGTGTCCTGAAGTTGTGTGCAAGAGGGTGGTCCTTTTGAAAAAAAAAGGGGGTAAAAGTTCCTGCAAATGGGGGTTATGTACTTAATAGCCCTTTCCCGTCCTAAGTTCCTAAGACGCTTACTATTGTCTCTCACTCTCCATTTCATTTGCTTCAGCAATTATATGAGCATCCTCTCCCCACCTAAGACTACCTTTATGCTGTTGTACATGCTGCTCTTTGTCACAGAATGCCTCCTTAATTAATCTGCAAGGCCACTACCTTCTCCTCCAAACTACAATCTATTTTTTTTATAACAATTCCTCTACTGAGAACCAGGGATGGCTTAATTAATTATCACCATAGCACACCTGTTATTATTTAATTTTAAATAGACAAAACACATAAGTTGGACCATCAGGAAACTTCAATTCATGCAGTAAGGAGACACCATAACCATGTGATCTTATTTTTGTTACTTTATATTATTGCATCTCACAAACAAAGGATCAGACCAAAGTCCGACTCCAGTGAAGCATGCCCATTGACTTCACTGGGAGTCTATTGGTCAGGCTCTCGTTACACTTGTTTCCATTTTGAAAGTAAGCTCTTTAAAGCAGGAGTTGTTTTTATTATGTTCTTATACTGACCAACAGAGTAGTTCTCAATCTTTTCAGCCTCAAGGCACCCCTCATTAGATTCAAGTTACCCCTCATAAAATGCCAGGTCTTAGTTTTCACTTACTTTGTGACTACAGAAAAATAATAGAACAAATCTTTTGCAAAGAACTCAGAAAGACCATAAAAGGTCAGAATGTATTTGGCACTGCAGATTCCTATTTGAAATCTGTGTTTAATATGTTCATGGGCAGGTGTTTGCCACGAAACAGTGCTAATACTGAGTGGTATTCCACAGAGTCCTTAAAAAGTTCATCTTACAGCACCCCAAGATGATATTGCATCCTGGTTCAGAATCATTAGTCTAGCCCAATAAATAAAGTCCCATCCTGAATAGTGTATTGGCCTGTAGCCTCAAAATAAATATTAATACTTATGCTAGTAAGAATGTACTTAACAATGAGAATACAGACAATGAAGTGATGAGGAAAGAGAAATGCAAAATGACACTAAGTAAAATGTAAACTAATGGAAAAGATGGGTGGAGGTGGTTTTGATCAGAGTAAATGATAAGTATGTTATCTGATTAGTTCCTTTCTGACACAAATATTTCCTTTAATTTAATATTAGTACATTGCATTTCTTGGTCCAGTTATGGTAAGTAGTTCAGACATGACACTCAGGCCACCAGATACACTATCCACCAGATAAGTGTTACCAATTTTTCCGACTTACTTAAGTCTGATAAGAAACTTGATTCATAAGATATGATAATTTTAAAAGGTGATGTAATTATATACAAACAGATGCTTTTAGGACATTGTTTTGATACTACATTCACAATAGGTCAGAGAGAAGTAAATATCAGTGCCACAGGACAACTCCTAAGGTAACAAGTTTATCATTTCTAGCACTTATTTTTCTCTCAAGAAATAATATAAAGAAAGAAAACTGAGGTATGCTCCTATTCTGAAAATGGCCTGTTAAAAAGCCAAGGTCTGTATTCTGGAGCAACATGTATACAAAAAGAAGCACATTCAGGAAATTATATATCTAGATTTTTAGTGCTTCACAAAGTTAACAGAGAACCAGGTAACAGCTTTGCAGATTATTTCTTATTCAGCACTTTATTTTAGACTGAACTATTTGGATGATTTTTTTCCCATTTAGGATGAAACGAACCTGAAATCTGCATTTTAAATATATGTTCATTGCTCATGCAGGTTAAGCCATAGCTTTTTTATCCAATGATAAGAAAAAGGAATCCTCCCTAGTGATTTATGCATGCACATTTGTTGAAAAGGATTCTGGAATAATATTGTATCAGCCTGTCATAATGGAAGATGCAATAAGTTTATCATGTCGTCAGAGGCTATTCCTACCAATGTGTTATCTGAAAATATATCTTGATGTAGAGATTATTGGGCAAAAGATGAGAGTTGAGACTTCATAGGTTCCAAGATGTAAAGAGGCCATCTTGAAAAAGTACAGAAGCACTGAGTTGGTGGTGAGTTCTTTGGAGCTGATGAGTATTTTAAATATGACTATCGACTTCTGTCCATCTTTTTGCACAGACTGAAATAATGTATAGCTTGAATGAGTAATTTGATTATGCTTGGTGAGAATCCTGTCTTTGGTATGCCCCTGTGCTAGGAAAGATTACAGAGGCAAAATTTTACCATGTTCAAGTCTCAGGTTTTCATAGTTGGTAGGGTCGGAAGGGACATGAGCAGATCATCAAGTCCGACCCCCTGCCATGGCAGGAAAGAGTACTGGGGTCAAACGACCCCGGCTAGGTGTCTGTCTAGCCTCCTTTTAAAGACCCCCAGGGTAGCAGTGAGCACCACTTCCCTTGGAAGTTGGTTCCAGATCCTAGCTGCCCTGACTGTAAAGTAGTGCCTCCTGATATCTAGTCTGAATCTACCTTCCATTAACTTACGGCCATTACTCCTTGTTATTCCCAGTAGTGCTCAGGGGAACAGGCACTCTTCCATTGTCTGCTGGTCCTCTTGGCCAGTTTATAGACAGCCACCAGATCCCCTCTAGGCCTTCTGTTGTGGAGGCTGAACAGGTTCAGGTCTCATAGCTTCTCCTTACAGGGCCTGCCCCCTGATCAAATGAGTGGCCCTCCTCTGGACCCTCTCAATGTTGTCCACATCCCTCCTGAAGTGCGGCACGCAGAACGGGATGCAGTACTCCAACTGCGGCCTGACCAATGTTATATAGAGGGGGAGGATCACCTCCCTGGACCTGCTCGTGATGCATCTGTGGATGCATGACAAGGTGCAGTCAGCCTTCCTGACTGCATCCCCACATTGGTGGCCCATGTTCATCCTGGAGTTTATAAAGACTCCAAGATCCTTTTCTGCCTATGTGCTGATGAGAAGGGAGTTCCCAAGCCTGTAGGTATGCTGATGGTTCTTTCTCCCTAGGTGAAATACCCTGCACTTGTCAGTATTGAATCCCATCCTATTCTCATCTGCCCACCCCTGTAAACTGTCCAGATCCAATTGCAGCCTGTCCCTCCCTTCTAGTATTCCCACTTCTCTCCGCATCTTAGTGTCATCTGCAAATTTGAACAAGGTGCTTTTCACCCCCTTGTCCAAATCACTGTTGAAGATGTTGAACAGTGTGGGCCCGAGGATTGAGCCCTGGGGGACCCCACTGCCCACATCCCTCCAGGTCGAAAATGGCCCATCCACCACCACTCTCTGGGTGTGGCCCTCCAGCCAATTGGTGACCCATCTGACTTTGTAGGCATCAACACCACAATTTTCTAATTTTGTAATGAGAATGGGGTGAGTGACAGTGTCGAAGGCCTTCCTAAAGTCCAGAAAGACTATGTCCACTGTGACACCTGCATCCAAGGATTTTGTGACCTGGTCATAGAAGGCCACCAGGTTGGTCTGACAGGACCTGCCTCTAATGAACCTATGTTGGTTGCCCCTAAGCATACACTCCCCTACTTGCCCCTCGCAGATGTGCACCTGGATAATTTAAGGGTAAAAATAAGGGTATTTTTAATTAGTTCAAATTTTTTTAATTAAAATATTTTCTTAATGTGTTTTTCTTATTTCTCATTCTCCTCTAGTATGGCATTGTTATTTTTTCTGTGTTTCTATCATTCTTCCCACTGGAGGTAGGTACAGAAAAACATGTATTGATAAGCATTTAGTCAGAACTCTAAGATATTCTACTCTTAAGGAGCAGAATATTTTCTTGTCCCTGCTGGAAATAAGGTAGTCCAAGTGCCAGCATCTGAAGGAGAGGACATCATAATCTTGAAGAATTCCTTACTTGGTGAGAGAAAGGCATGGTTGCCTTTCTGTGAATTTACTACTTGGGCAAGGTGAGAAATTACATAAAAACCACTCTAAGTGATTGGATACTGGTCTAAACCTATAACAGAACACAAATTCAGTGCACAAATTGGTTTAAAAATGGCGGGACCCCGTGTAAGGTAGGCCTGGATGGGTGTGTGCTCCCCCAGAGCCAAGCCAAAACAATAGCCCCTCCCTTCACCTGCAGACCCCTCCCTTCACCGCCCCCCCACCACCCAGAGAGCAGTTCTGATGTGGTTGGAAAGTGTCAGGCCCTTCACTTAACCCCACTTCCCCTCATTCCCACTGTCACTACCAGTTGGCAAGGAGCGGGATTGAAGACTGAAACCACACTAGGCCAGTGGGTGAGGGAGAGGAGCAGCCCTGCTATCTATGTCTGCCCCAGCTTTTCTAGTTGGGTTTGGCAGGTGGGGCATGGTGGTGGTGGGAGGGTCCTTCACTTTCTCCCTCTTCTCCCACCCCAGCCTACTTCTGGTTACCTGCTGGCTGAGCTGGGAGTGGTGGCTGGGAGTGGTAGCAGCTCTGGGACTGTGAAGGAAACCTCTATGCTGGCTCCCCCTGCCCCTTCTCTCCCACCACTGAGAAGCAGTGACTGGCATGGGAAAGGTTGTGGAGACCAGTCCTGCTGACCAGCCAAGCCAGGAAGCCTCCCTATTTGCTCCCTCCAAGCTGTTCCAGGCTGCCTACTGGCTGAGCTGGAAGCCATGGCTGGGCAGAGGGTCTGTGGTCTGATAGAATCAAATCTTCCATTTCCATCCAACCCCTGTTGCTCTGAGAGGCATGGGGGAGGGTCTGTGCTGAGAGCAAGGCTTTGGGGTGTGTGCCTGTCAGCCAATCAGGAATGGCCCCTGCTGGCTGTGCTTGGCTGCCCTCAGCAACATCCAGCATGCTGGAAGGCAGGCAGGAGTGCCACCCACCTTTTGGTCTTGGCCAGTGCAGGCATCCTGCCTCCCCCACCAAAGGGTGAACATACATTCCATTCCTTCCTGATCCAAACTACATGGCTTAGAAAAACTTGTGTAGGTTGAATTGGTTCTGCTTTGAGCTTTTTGAATGTCTGTACATAGCCTGGGAGGTTTAGTGACCTTCAGCCATACGTAGGGCCTGTACTTTCTCTGATTTGAGACATCTTTTATAACATACTTTATAATGCAGCTATTCAATACCAACCATATGTGGTCCTTTAGACCTGGAATCTTCATTCTAGCAAGTTTAAGCTAAATAACTTTGTTGGTTACAGCTTTCTTTGCTGTGCTGTTCCAAGTGAGTTACTGGTCTCAATGAATAGCATCTGTTTTCAGGACTCACATCTGGTGAAGTTAAATATTCACCTACAAGTCTGCTGTTCCTATTATTCCATCACATTAGCAAGTCAATTTCCTCATGCAGTAACCATAAATGCTCATGTTCAATGTGCTGCTCTCTGAGGTCTAGTGTTATTGTCTGGAATCTTTTCTCCAAGGAAAGAGTTTTGGTCTGTTCTTTATTGATCAATATGTCCAAGTGTCTTATCCTAATGCAAAGTAGACAATGAGAGAAAAAATTTCTCAAGAAAATGAGAGATCCTTCTCGGTAGGAAGACTTTTAGTGAAATGTGTCTCCTATTTTAACAGATGGGTTTTGTGGGGTAAAGGAGGCTAAGATGCTATGGCTTTGTAGCTTTGCTGTGGAATTATAGTTCCACGATTTTCCTTTTTTATATAGTTCCTTTCTTCTCTGGTAGTTACTTCTTTTCAGATGATAATTGCTCTGGCTTGAATAAAGATGGAAAACTTGGTGACTATAGGCACAGTCAGATTAATATTAAATGAGTAAATAATAAATAGTGAAAAGGAAGTTTCAGAATCCTTCATTGTCTCCCCTATCATTCTGGTTGGATTGTTTCAAAAACTTTCTCTTACAGGATTATAATGTCCTTTGCCCCTGAGTTATGGTTGTGTCAAATTGTTAAATAAACAATATGGAAATTTTGATTCCAGTATTATGTGCTCTCCTTATAACCTTTTGGCTTTGTCTTCTTTCTGGCCTTGTTTTCTACCCTTTCTTGTCTTCTTCCTTTCTAATGAGAAGGAATGGAGAAGTTAGGCAAAATCTTGATTTGCTTTAGAATGGTGACACGTCGCTTTGGAATTGGATTTGTTCTTTCTGCTTCTGAGGTTGAATGTATATTTTGGTTATAACATGCCTAGATAGTTTCAAATATGCAGAAGGGAAAATGGCTCCAATTTCTATAGCTTTTCCCCTCTGAAACACTTTTCTGATGTGTAATTATACTTATGGTGTGGGACACATTATCTGTGGTGTCCATTATAACTTTTGAATGTGGTGTTCTTTCGAACTTGTCCTTGCTTCTTTGTTTTATTCATCTTCCCCTCCTTGGAGGCTTTTAACTGGGGAGGGGACTGTAGGAGAAAGAAAAGGAGGAGTCATATCTAACATTTGCTAGGTAGTAAGGCATTTTCTGGCCTTTTTTATAAATAGAGATGGAAGGAATTCCTTCAGTGAAATATTATTTTTCCTCAGATGCACCACTGTAGGTGAGGCAAAAGAGAAAGCTAGTATAGGAAATTAAATCCTTAGTATCTTAGTAAGAGCAGTTCAGTAAAATAGCTCATTTCTGCCTTGGGACAAAAGGACTTAGGAAAACATCTTATTACCTCAAGACAAAATGAGAAGACTACTGTTGAGATAATTTTTCTTCTAGCAAGGCTTTATGACAATTGGTGAGCTTGGCTTGCACCCTTTCCCTATGAGTTCTGGGAGAGGAAAGTCTGGCATGCTAACGTAGCCTCTTCTTGTTTTTGGATAAAAGACTGGGAATAGCTGTGGCAAAGTCTCAGTATCAGTAGGAGCCTCTTAGAAACAAGGGACCTTTTAAATTTAGGTTTTGCCACTGTAACCTGCTTTTTCATATCTGGAAGGGCAGATACTACCCTTCTAAAGGAGACTGCCCTAATGTTCAGTCTGGAGACTGTTCTAATGTTCTGCAGAGGAGCAGAGTAAGCTACAGGCAGTGAGAGCTGATACTGCTCCCAAAATAGACTTATATTTGGATTATACTGATGAAAGGTCAGAAATGGAGACAGAAAATCTGGTGGGTGTTAGTAACATTGTGACTGAAGAATTTCAGTATGACATCTCTCTCAGATAACTGCAGCAAGAGGCCAAACTTATCTGTAGTTGATAAAGGTGGAGATATGAAGTCATTTTAGAATTTGTTATGTCCACGTATTTTTTTTTTCCATAGTCAAACTGAATACATGACTTACATTGTTATAGCGAGCTACATTCTGATAGTCTTTCATAAGAATTAGTGACAGGATTCTAGTGACTTGGAACAGGAGGGGAAAGATATATTTGTAATTCTTGAGAATACTTGCTCTCATAAATTATCTACAGATTGCCAGAGATTTACAGACATTTCAGCCCTCAGTACCATTTTTGACAATTATGTATGAAATCAAGTTTCAGAGTTGAAGTCACACCCACACATGTCACAAGTTTTAACTGCCCCTAAATTTAGTGTGGTCAAATTCTCCAGGAAGCATTCTAACAAGTTCTGGTTAATTAGACACATTGCAAAAAAAGAGCATTATTTATGAAATTAGGACATTTCTTTTTCAGCCCCAGCCAAACCAAAGGAAACACACAAAGGAGCAAAAGTTAAAAAATATCAAACAATATAGAACAGCCTGTATTTTCAGCCCTGCTGCAGCTGCTTTGCACAAGGTCACCAAAACACAAAGGCTGTAATCCCATGTATTTATGGAGTGGTTTATTCTTTGGTGAGTGGGGCCATCAACCAAAGCTTGTGCTGTAATAACCACTATCCTCCCTGCGTGATGAGAAAAAGAGAAAGCAGAAGCAATGTTCCCTGCCGTTAGAAAGGTTCCCTGGATTTTTAGACATCTGATTTTCAAAAAACCTATGAGACTAACATAAATCACACAAACAGATGCAAAATTACACCAGCCACCTCAAAAGTCCCACTTCTGTTTCTTCCTACTGTTTTAGTTGCAAGTATAACTAGACCAGACCAGAAGTGGAGAGTGTCATGTCACTAAACATGTATCAACTTAAACTACTCGTTACTCAAGACATTTATAGGTAGTAAAAATCACTTCAGGTTACATTGGGACTCTACAGAGGTCACTGGGAGTTGACTTCAGTGGAAACAGAATTGCACATTTGATTTGACTAAATAGATGTAATCTTTTAGGGGGAATGATAGGGGGAGAGGGTGAGGATTTTTTTAAGTTGCTTTATTTTTTCTTACATAAAAACAAGCAATTATCTTGTATGTGTAGGAGAAAATAGTGAATATTTCCTATTTCAATAATTAACACTTTCTTTAGTTTATGGGGAAAAGTTGATAAAAATCCAAGGCTGACTGTCAGTTCTATATTTTACATATTTTATTTCATATATCAAAATATTTTACTACAGACTGTGAACTGTTTACTATTTCTAGAGAGCTGAAGTTTTTTGGCTTATTAGACGAAAAAGAGAAAAAGCAC
Source organism: Crocodylus porosus (assembly GCF_001723895.1). Classification (NCBI taxonomy): domain Eukaryota; kingdom Metazoa; phylum Chordata; order Crocodylia; family Crocodylidae; genus Crocodylus; species Crocodylus porosus. The sequence goes on from NW_017728949.1 coordinate 70,988,904, forward strand.
TGACAGCATATTTTCAAAAGCAGATAGCAGTCGGTTGTTTTTATAACTGCAGCTTTCTGGATATTCAAGAATGGTATGCAGAAATACAGAATTTTCAGGACAACCATGTCCTCCATATGTTGATGAATAGATCAAATCCATACATGCTGAATTTCAAGAATCAGTTAATGACAGTTTAATGGAGACATGAAGATTGCCTTCATTTCATGTTGACTCAGTCAGAGCACTAATCTGTTTTTTCATGGGATTATTGTAGCCTGAGGCCCTGCATTTTATTGGTTGGAAATACTGAATGAATGAATTGTAAGCATACATTCCAGCAAAAATGAGAGAACGATTCCCCCATACCTAATCATTTTAATTGCTGCCCACCTCTGTAGGAAAACATCACATCCCAGCACAGCCATAATATTATGTGTTCATATAGCATACATTTAGATGAGACTATATTAAAGCTGTTGAAGTTTCTGTATTTTATCAATTTGAAGTCTAGGTCATTGGTTCATCATTTGAATTCTGACTCTTACATCATTATTGCAGTCTGAGGACCTGGGCTGCTGACTCTGGCACTTAGTATCAGTGAGCATCTGACTTAATAGATTGTCAATATACAGAAGAGGGAATTCACTTTTTTGATCAGGATTAAAAGTTTCTATGCAAGAAGAATGTCTGAAATTGCTTGAGACAAGTTGTATAAGCTATATATTGAATGAATAGAAAAGAAAAAGAGTTTAAGGTGACAGCTTTCCTCTTTTTTAGTTTATGCTGATTTACATATTAAGTTAATAAAGAAGTTTGTCAAGATGCTTTCTTATTTAATATCTTTCAATATCCTATCTTATTTAATTCTCTGTAAAGGCTGAACTTTTTTTTTTTAATTTTTAAAATACCAGAGAATAACTGCACAGTTTACCTTACTCTGCAACTTTGTGGTATAGAAACATTATTTAATAAAATTCCTGTTTCCATATTTGTGAACAAAAATCCCAAGTGGTGTTTTATGTGGGTTTATACATGTAATTGTGTTATTTCTTCCTCCAATGATATGGTTATAGACACTCCAACAGTCTGTTTTTAAATATACTCATCAGTGCAACTATCAAAAGTGTAGGTCTATATTACATAAATGAGTCCCCCAGATTAAGCAGATATTGTGAAATGTATGTGAATGTGCATGAATTGAACCAATGAACTGTGGCCTGAAATGATGTCACACAATGTGCAGCATTAAGTGGAAGGTTAAACCTACTTGCATCTTGGTTCATTAAACGCAGTTAAAGTGCAAATTCCCTCATTCTGACAGTAGTAATCACAAGGGTTCACTTTCTGGTCACAGCGCTGACTTTTAAACCCCACAGAGCATCTGCAGAATTTCAGTAAAATACAGCTAAATAAATATTCTGCCTTTTGCTAAACAAGTTTTAAACTCATTACATATAATGACACACACACACACACACACACACACACACACACACACTGTCCTCTCATGGGATGTCCAATGTGAGACTTTCCTGAAAAGTTTGATTAATCAACACGGATCAAAAGCAAATAACCTAATGATTTTGTTGACCTCTTAAAGAGTGCAGTGGCTGAAAAAAGGAAACCCAGGATTATTTTTTTCACAAGTTTTAGTAAAATCTTTGTGTATGATGCATCCTTCACATGTTTTTATAAAACCTCACGATTTAACGTGGGTGAACAGGTTATCCCTAAAATGCTATTGTGTTTGACAGATTCATATCAAACTAATTAAAAATAATTACAAGATAAAAGGTACAAATGTCTATTGTAGCTGATTAATCCTAGCTAATATATACTGGATATATTTACTGGTCATCACATCTCAATATGACATATTTTAAAGCTGAGTGATCTTCTTGTTTCCACTCTATTTTTCAGTCAAAAAGAATAATAAAAAAGAGTAATAAAAACCAGTCATTAAGGGCCAGATTCAAAAAAAGGACTCGGGCACCTAAGGCAGAGGAGCGTAGATGAAATTTAGACAACCTAAGTCCAAAACTGGAACCCTGAAACACCTACTCCATTGCTACCTGCTTAGTTGTCCCTTCAACATCCCACCTTTTTACATTAAATTTCCCTCGAGGCCAGTAGTTATATCCTTGTGTATGTCCACACATCTTCACAGAGATAAGCAGTCTGCACCTATTGACACTTCAGCCTGATCGGGGTCCAGGAAGTACAAATTCTTTTAAGTTCCCTGAAGAGTTTGATACAGTAGGCAGTCTCAGAATTCACATGACACACGACACAGCCTTGCTTCTCACAAAATGCCATTGTGGCCACCGCTTTGCTGTAAAATGTCATGGTGGTAATGATGCCTTTTTATTACAGTCAACCAGTGGTTACAGCAGTTGCCCAGGAACTGGAACCCAAGCTCAGTTCTTGCATCCACCTGAAGGGATTTAAACCAATGTTCTCCTAGCCCTCTGGAGCATGACCATCCCACTGGGGGGTGAGAAAGACTTTCTCTACCACTCCTACTGAAGCCATGACATTGTACAGAACAATAATCAAGTTTCATTGGGCTAGAATGAGCAAAAACGAGGAACGTGAATGCTAGCTTGGTGATCGGGGAACTCAGCTGGGTGGAGGGAGACCTGGGTTCTCCTACCATTCTGACTGCTCTTTCTGTATTTTATATTGACAAACAATCCTTGGAATAAGTGATGCAGCACTTATCCCCCACCTCTCAGCTTAGTGCTACACCCACTAGCAACTAAAATCAAACTCTGCTTTGCACTCTCCTTCCAGACCAATGAATCCAGAATTATTTTCTGTTCACTGGCACAGAGTATGTTTTACTCAAAACCAGCCTATAACCTAGGTATTAATGCACTCTGAGGAGAGTTGGGAGATGTGGACTTGCATTCCCTCTGGCAGAAGGGACTTGACTAGTGTGGGACTCCCACATCATAAGTGAGTGCTTTAAACCCTAGGCTTTTGCACAGAAAAGAGAGAGAAAGAGGGACAAAGCATGGGAAGGATGACCCTGCTACCATCATTTAAAAGACTATAATGACCCATGCTCAGTCTTTTAGGGAAAGTTACTGGAGCATTGACACCTGATGGATAGGGCACCTCCTTGTAGCTCCAAGTGATGGACCACAACTGAGACATACTCCATTACTCAATATTTCCTGGTGATTAGCTCTAGGTATCTGCACACTGAGTATGCTGGCTTGAGGTGGCTCCTTGTCCAGAGTGCTAGCTATTTGGGATCTCAGACTGAGGCATCTAATTCTGCCCACGCCCTCTACGAAGAACTTACGTGTCTTACCCTGGGTTCTAGATTCCATTCCATGAGCCAGGGGCCTAAAAGATAGCCCCAGCAGTGCCCACCTTAAAAGTATAAGTCCTTTTTTTGGATTTGGACTTACAGCTGCGCTAATGGAATCACTAGCAATGCCAGATGTTGAACAAGAACAACAATCGCCTTCCCCTTACAATGTGTATCAGAACAGAATAACAGACAATACAAATAACACCTGGAGAAGTCCAAGAAGATACTACTGTGAATGAGAACTCAAAAATTTCCTAGATCAGAAATGAAGATAGAAACTTTTGTGTTGGTTGGTAAATCAATGTTTCAATTAATTAATATGCACATTATAAAAATACTCACAGACAGACAGGTATATTTGTCTCTGGGTCCAACTGACAAGTCCCACCATTGTAACAGTAGCCATCACATAACTGACAGCTAGAGGCAATCTTTCCATTAGTGCAGCTGTAATGATGGGATAAAAAAAATAATTATTATTTCTGAAAGCTGATGTATGAAACTATGGTTTCTTATACAACTAATTGAGTTGCTGACTTTAAGTATTTAAGATTGCATTAAGGCAGCCTAGATTGAGACACTGAGCTTTCAAACATACATTTTAGAGCAGATCACCTTTTTGTCTACTAAATTTGAAACTTTCCCTGCTGATAAGTGAATGTAATTATACTATTACCATAATTAGTATTATCCCCCACCAACTCTGTAGCAGATTTTATCAGATAAGTTTTCACTTCTGCTCTATCTCCCTCCTTAACTTATTCTCCTGGACACCATAGAAAGAAGGACAGAGCTCCAGAAAAGCATTACAGCTGATTCACAAATTCTTAAATAATATATAGAGAAACTAACTGGCGATAAACCATTCACTACAGGTCTTCTCTACTGTAAGGTATTGTCAAAACAGTCTCCCTTCCATCCATTGCTGAGCTGGTACAATCAGTCCAGCTGAGCATTAAATAAGCATCATTTAAACATTACAGAGGTAGGAAAAAGCTGCTATAACAGACTACAAGAGATCTAGCTCTATTTCCACCAGAGCATTCTAGAGTGATATCAGGCATGTGGAGCCCACATCTCAAGGCACGCTGTGCCCCAGCCAGCTGCTCCGTAGTCTTGAGATGGGGTCTCCATGTGCCTCAGCGTGGGGGCTCTGAAGTGAAGCCCCAGGCACATGGAGGCAGGGTAGCAGCCAGCAGGGTGCATCAGGACAGAGGAGACAGGGAAGCAGGCAGCCCAGAGATGCCCCCCTCCCATCTTCACGTGCCACTTCCTAGCTGGCTGGGGCACGGGGTGCCTCAGCATGGCAGCTGTCTGCCAGCAGTGCCATGGCAAGGAAGTTTGGTGCTTGGGGCAAAGCCTGCAGTGGCAGCCTGCCTTCACCCTGCACAAAGATCTGGGGGGCACAAGTCCCCCAGTGCTTGCCCAGGAGTGCACACAGTGGTGGGAGTCTCCCTTCCCCTTCCCTGCACCCCCCCAAATGAACTGCTTACAGCTGCATCCCATGCCTGGGTCTGGCTGGGCAGCTTCTGTTGGCACTCCTTTGCTTTGGAACGCAGTGTGGTTGCCCTGCTGCCCCCCCCCCAACCTTTCTATAGCACTGCCTGCTGGCTAGCCTCACACTGAGGCACCTTAGGCCCCAGCCAGAGTCTCCCTGCAGAGCAGTGTGACAATGTATCCCACTGACAACCGCGTGAGCAGGGGCATGCACTGGAGCACAAAGCAGTGGCACAGATTTGCACTGCTACTAGTGCTGCTGCAAACACATGCCCCTTGCTCATCTGGATGCAACCATACACACTCAGATGTCCCACGTCCTACATAAAACCTTAAACAGCAAAGTCATGCTATAGGTCTCTCCCAAAATTAAAATAAAGGCAATCTATGGTGATAGTTGAGAAAATGTTTTAATTACTTCTATTGTATATCATGTATACCCTATGAAAACAATTGTTACTAGTTACAAAACCAAAAAACCCCAGAAATACCATTTCTGAGATCAGATCTGGAACCTACATAATCAAAGACCTGTCTCCTAGATTCCTCCCCTTTTTCTTTTGTTTAATTTCCTTTTGCAGCCAGTGTAAATTCTACAATTTCTCATTCCTGTACTAATTGCTGACTACAAAATTATTTTTCCACCACATTTACTACCTTTTGAGTCACACAAGCACAGAAGTCATTAGCAACACATATGCATAGCTATCGAGATATGTATTTCTTTTTTTTTGTTCAAATGCAAGAAATTTGATTCCTTGTTAGTCCTCCTATGTTACTCTTATGAAATACAAAATGGGCTATGAAGTGGAGAATATATACTTTTCTGCATACCACATTGTGCAGCTGTTGAATATGAATGTCTATATATCTGCACACTAAAAGCAGGGTCCTCCAGTGGGTAGATAGTTTCTCCCCAAAGGAAAATCCTATGCCGTAGGGCTGTACGAAGCTTCCGGTGCTGACTTGATATGGAGGAGATTTGGCCTGATTCAGTGGCTGAATCTCCAAATCTGAATCAACTCAGGGGACCATTAAAAGGACTGAATGAATTCAAAGCTCTCCAAATTGATTCAGAAAAGATCTGGAGAGCTTTAATGATTTGGGCAGTCTCCACCCACTGCAGCAGGGAGCTGGAGCCGAACTCAGAGCTGGTAAGTAGGGGGCAGGAGAGTGGGGGGTTAGAGGAGGGGGGT
>NW_017728949.1:70995000-70998236 GCF_001723895.1 Crocodylus porosus
GCCCTCTCCACCCACTCCCTCCCATTTTCTTAAAGAGACAGAGCTGGGTCAGGTGGGGCAGCCATGGTAGGGCAGAGGGAGTGAGTGGGGGTCGGAGGGGCAGAGCCCCCCACGCAGTGTGGGGCAGTGGGAGGCAGCAGGGATCATCCCCCTGCCCAGCAACACCCAGTGAGTCAGGATTTTTTTTTCAAAGTGCTGGGAGCTGGAGCAGGTGGGGCAGCCACTGCCAGGGCTGGGAGAACAAGTGGGGGATGGGTCTGCGTGATTTGGAGATTCAGCAGCAGCTGAATCTCCAAATCAATTCGAGACAATGATTCAAATCACCAAATCGAATCACTGTGCCCTGAATCGCCCAAATCCGAATCCAAAGGCCTGTTATCTGAATTAACACAAACACACATAACATATACCATTTCCTATTTGCCTCTTACTTTATTTCTCAAATATGCTTTCTTTTCTTCTGGCTTATGTTCATTTTACTATTATGTTTGCTCCTTTTAGTTTTTAAATAATATTTTATCGTTTTGACTTTTGCTGTTCTGCTCTTTATTTGTTTCCTTTCCCCTCTTTTTGCATCACCCTCCCCATCCCCTTTATTTTAATGTTAATACTAAAGCTGTCTCCCATAGCACATTACCATTCCTGTCTGAAGTCACTGTAACAGTGAGGAACTAATAGGAAGCAGGTCTATTAGCAATGCCAGTTTAGCACTGTGTAGGTGGCAACTTGGTTCCAGTGGCAAGATGTCGTAACAACAGGGTTTGTTTTTTTCAGCAAAAGGCCAAATGCATATCAACCTTCAGATTGCAAAAAAGGTTCTCTCATGCTGATGATTTCCATACCGATTTGCTTATGAATGTAAAAAATCATTTCTTCACTTTCTTTCTTCAGCCCTCAAGTTGTTGGGGAACTGGCTAGAGGTTAACATCTTATGCATTCATATTTATGGAAATCCTCACTCCTGCTCTTTGTTGTAGCATAGTCTATAGTAGTTTATAATGCCAATTGTACAATTCTGCATATTTTACCAGTTTGACACTGTTGCAAAAGTGGGTGTTGTATAAGATGGAAACAAAGCATGAATTTATAAATATGCTCATCTGTAAAGAAGCACTGCACATTAGAAAATTTATGCTTTATGTAATTATTTGAGCAGCTCAGGAGAAATACGAATGCAGATAGCCCTCGGCTTGGTTCTCCAGCATCACAATGGGTTCCTGTGGCCACAAAAGGCTGTTACAGCATTTGGGTATCAGAGGATGTGTATTGCCAGAGCACCTTTTCTTTGTGACGTTACTGGTGTTGGGAGAGTGCCATAGGAGTGGATGTGTTGGCTCTGTAGTACCCAAGGATTCCCCAAGGTAAAAAAAAGGAGTTTGTGGTTCTTTAAATGTGAAGTAATGCTGCTTAAAATGGCTGCATTAGAACCAAAGATCTAGTACATATAACTTATTTGTGCCAGGTTTTGTAACGTCAAATGAGGGGCACCTGTTGGAACCTGTATAGTCTCATATTTATCACACCTTCAATTCTGATTGCAATTCTAATATTCTCTCAGAGCCTCTTCCAGAAACAGGCTAAAGAATGGCTCTTCAGTCGTTTTGAGTGCTTTTGATTGGATGCTTTGCAGGTGTCAAAGCCTTTGGTTGAATGCTACTCTCAAGGATCGTGTCTTAAACTCCTTTACCTTACATGGATCTATCATTTGGGGCAAGACGAATGGTAAGCCAAAACCTATAAGAATATTCAAAGTCAGTAAAATCTACAAAATAATTTCCAACACTTCTGAGATTTGCTATAGTTTTCTATACGATAGATACAAGTATTATAAAAGTACAAGCATTTGTATGCAACTACTGAAATGGAGAAGGGCTGTGTTTAGTTCTGTAACTGCTTTAGCATGCCACTAGAGAGAAACTGAGGGGCCAGAACAAGAAGGCTGTAATAACAGCCCCTCTCTAAGGAAAGTTAAACTTGAGGGGATTGAACTTTTCCTAACTACCTTACTTCTGATTAATGCCAGCTCTACATCCATGTAGCAAAGCTTGAAATTCTTAGTGTGGAGGCAATGGAGACTTTGCTTTAGTACAGCAATGTCATTAAAACAGATAGAATCTGAGAAAGAAACAAAGAAAAATCAGTATCCAAGTAGCAAAAGTTTCTGGGCCAAATGACTCCATGCCCATGGTTGGGGGGTGGGGGGAGGGGGATACAGTTCACTGGGTTTTGGTCTCATAGCTTAAATATGGCCCAAAATATTCAATGCACTACAAAAGCTTTGCTCCTCAATTACATAACATATACTATCTCCAATTATTTTCATTTGTAAGTAAGATAGGGGTCTGGACCTGTTATGATAAAAAACTGCTCAACGTGCTGCAGTCCCAGGTACAGATGTAAACTCTGCCCCAGGTGCAACCAACTCTAGCATGAACTGTGCCAGAGTTTATTGCTACATGCTAATTTCACATATAGATCCCCCCCAATCAAGTTTTATAACTGCTGAGAATGTGGAGGTAAAATGCTGTTCTTAGTTTACCTGAGATTATATTTGCCTTGAAGTTGTGAATTTTATCATTCAGAACCTGAAGTTTAGATTCTCATAGATTCTCAAGCTCCACCAAAAAAAAAACTATTTGCTTTTTAAACCGTGAGCTAATGACAATGCATTTATATCATTGTATAATCCAGAGCTCTAATTTCTCTATACAGTCTTTAAAAAAAATTACTAATACCTTGTTTTTAATAATCAATATATTTATGTTTTTAATCTAACAAACACACTTACTTGCATATTATGTCATCACTTTCCTTGTTTATTATGCAGTGCCCACCATGACACCTTATACACTTGTCTACTTCACATTTTGGACCTTCAAATCGTATCGGGCAGACGCATTCTACGCTTCCATCATCTGCGATAGTACATGACTCAGAATTCACACAATAATGGTGGCATACGTCTAGAAGGAATGCACAAGTGAAATATTAAAACTTATGGAAGAAAGTTATGGTATGAATAAAAATATAATATTTTACATTCTTCATTTTACAAAAGTACAGCAAAGAAATAACCAAGGTTTTTAAATTGTTGAGTCGCTGGCAATGTCAATCAGATTCAAGAATGCATAAATCAGTATGAGCCTAGAAATGACTAAGTTGTGAAAAGCAGAAAATAAATTTAAACTGATAATACATTTTTCCCTCTAGGAGTTCCATCATCTATAGCATTTTCT
>NW_017728949.1:70998341-71002200 GCF_001723895.1 Crocodylus porosus
CACATGGTTATTTTTAGGGACTATAATGTCAGAGGGATGCACTGTAACAGTGATGCAGCACTATGGTGATGTAGTTGCAGTGTCATGACTTTTGCCCATGGATACTAGGTTGCTGTAGTACGTTGCTACAGTGACGTAGCATCACAAGTAGACGTGCCCTCTATGTAGTTTCACAATGTGACAGAGTACAATTGCTTGACAAGTTAAGAATTTACTGGATAAGGAGCTAAGCAGTGAAAATCTCTATATCCCATTGCCAACACCCTAAAACACCTCAGATTCTGTTAAAAGGAGAAAAGAGCATAAAGAGGCCTTTTCTCACACTCTTTAAATATATATGGTACGTTAATGAAAACATGGATTTCTATTTCTGTGCCACTGAAGACCATACTTGATCCAACAAAAGTCCTTCTGTCCCTCCATCTGTCCATCCTTCCTGACATAATTTGGAGACGGTACCCTGTGGCAGTAATTCCACCCAATGAGGCACACCCAGGACAAGGTACCCACACAGGGAGAACTGGTGACCTCCAGCAGTGAGTACTGGATGGGGCCCTGGCAAAGAAAAGGCAAAGAAAACTCTTTCTCACACCTTCCTGGCCTTTCCTCGGCTGCAGCTGCTCTTTGCTACAGTCAACACCTCTTTGGCACCGTGGATGTGAACTTCTCTGAGACTGTATACATCTTTTCTATCCTGTACTGACTGGCCTAGGGGAGTGAGATCTACCTAGCCAATTCCTTGCTTGGCCAGGCCAGGATGGCATTCTGAAAAGCTGCAAAACTTGGTCTCACAGGCTGGCTCCAATGATGCCCTCCAACCCCTTCACTTCCTGGCTGAGGTATGTGACTCATTTGAATTTGGACTCTTCACCTTGCAACAAAATGTGGACCAGTTTGTGTCACACTGGGACATCAAAGGGGCCCTTTACAAGGTGGAAGACAGACAGCTGGTCCTACATGTGCAACCCCATGAGAGGCATGGGGGAAGGGGTATCGATCTCTGGTAACACAGTGTTTTTTGTTGCTAACAAGTATTTTCATTCTAGCCCCCTGGGAGGACTGTATACCTTTGTACTTTCACCGCTTGTTTTTACTATTTGAATAATAAAATTTTTAAAAGTAAAAAGAAATATCTCTCTGTCTGCCTGTCCTTAGAATTCGCAGGAAGAAAAGCGACTTGGGGTCTGTTATAATTCAAGCATCTCCAATTATGGCTACTCAAGACATGATGGTGGTCACAGCATATCAATTAAATTAATAAACTGTAATATGGAATGTTTTCTTAGGATAAAATAGGAAATAGAATTTACAACCTAATTAAAAATAATCCAACCTATCAAAATATTTACTTTCTGTCAACACACTGGATATAAAAGTAGGAGGATTTGTCTGAGATTAGGAAATACAAATTCAGTGCCAGCTAGTTTAATGTCTTTATTTTCCTTGCTGCACAGTTTACAGGTGCTTACACTATCTTTGGATATGAAACAGAGTCATGTCAGGCTACTCGCTAGAGATTCAGAACCTGGCAAGAAAGCTACTTCAACTTTGCCTCTAGAAGCTTACTAAATTCAGACTCTTTGCCTGGCAGCGTCTGGGTAAAAAGCAAGCTGGAAAGCTGCCAAAAATGATATATTTGACTGAATTGTAATCAAGAATAAGGAATTTGTTTTAAGAGTAATAGAGTTTCAATTAGCAGAAAACAGATTTCACACGCTTATTATGTGCTTCATTTTTTCTCTGATTTGTTAAACTCATCTTGATATAATGCTAGTTAGACACAAACATGGAAACATTGTTTAATTTTAACTGAACAAAGGAATAATTTCTGCCCAAAAGTAGAATTCTAATAATGCTGATTGTTAGTGTCACATTAAAGACAATATATTTTATTTATAATATTATTAATTTATAATGATTGTAATACCATTTTGGCAGGGGGCTGGACTCGACAATTTTCTGAGGTCCCTTCCAGCCCTAATGTCTATGAAATACTTTGATGAAGTCAAAATTGTCCTGGCAATCAACTGAATGATATATATACTTCAAAACATAACTACTGGTAAATATTCCTTTATTAAGAACAACAGGTATGAAGTATATCTGTCATGCATTGACGTATGCAATGTTTGTTTGGGGGCTACATGGGCTCCAATCACTCTTGTATGGAACAAAATGATGTTTGCAGGCTGAATTATGAGAATGCTTGAGATTAAGTGATGACTTGGTTATCTTAGACACATCTGGATTATTATTTCAATACTGCTCTCTAAGTGTTCTATAACCAATTTATGAGATCTACCATGACCTTTAACCTGGTCTACAGTGAGTAAACTCCAGCTAAATACAAAAGGACAGCTTTTTTATGTTGACCTTGAGCACCATGGTAGTCAAGAGCTATAAGATAATATGAATGCAACCCATGACCTGTGTCTAGCAATAATGAACCAGTTGTTGGGATAAGAAGAAACCTATTTACTTGTCTCCTTAAATCTAATTCTACAACTGCCAAACGTACTATTTTGACTATTTGTTCTGTTACTAATCCCCAAAAAAGTTTTGAATGGAAAATTTTGCCCCCTCTCCTCCCATCTTGAACATTTCTTGTCTGGTGGATTAATTAATATATAGAATATGACTCCATTAAAGTCAAACCTTGGAATGGGATTACTGAGGTCATGGTAACATTCTAAACTTCAATCACTGAATAAATGGACTGGGTTTTCTCAAGTGTATATTCAGTTGCCAGTCAACTACTTCCTTGGGAATTAAGAAGTAATAGGTATTAAAAAACCTCTTCACTTGACTGAAGAGGAATATTCTTTTTTTGCCAAAGGATAGAAGCAACTCACTTTGCAACAAACTTTTGTGAAAGATGTTCCTGAAAAGGAACAGGAAAGGGAAGATGTGTGGAAGGGAGGCTTTGGAATGGCATGGAATGGCTCAGTGATTTCCAGGATCTAAAAGTCTAGGGCAGGGGTGGGCAAAATGTGGGCCGGACACAGCCTGCCAGGCCATTCTATCCAGTCTGCGGGGTCCCCAAAAATTTAGAAAAGTAATATTTATCTGCCCCAGGCCACTTGTCATATGGCCCTCAATGGCTTGCCAAAACTCAGTAATCAGCCCTCCACCCGAAATAATTTCCTGCCCCTGGTCTGGGGTGATCTTGTTCCTGTTTGCAAATAGCAAATAATACTCAAATAAACTGAGGGAAAAGTGATTCTGAACAGGTCTCAACTGATTTGTCAAACCAGCTGTTTTTAGAAGTGTTTGCCTTTTGTTTCAGATAAGAAATAGGTACAATGTGGAAAGATACTGCTTACAATTCTACCTTACAGCACACAAAATGAAATACGAGATGATTTTATCTGTTCCATCCTATATCTACTGCAAGGAAGAAGGCAAGAAGAGGGAAGGTGAGGGTACAGGTGTAGCCTAAAGGATAAGGCTAATTGAAATATGTTGATCTTAAGTGCATGGAGTTAATGCACACCAAGCCATGAAATGCATAAATACATAAAAGACAGTCACTGTAAGAACTACAGGTTTGACTGAACATGACCAAAAAGCACTCAGACCTCATGGATTCATAGTTCCATAGTTTCTAGGGTCAGAAGGAACCCGAGTAGATCACCTATTCCGACCCCCTGCCATGGCAGGAAAGAGTACTGGGGTCAAACGACCCTAGCAAGGTGTTCATCTAGCCTCCTGTTAAAAACCCCCAGAGTAGGAGCCTGCACCACTTCTCTTGGAAGCTGGTTCCAGATCCTAGCTGCCCTGACCGTGAAATAGCGCCTCCTGATTCCAGCCTAAATCTACCCTCTGCCAGCTTGTGACCGTTATTTTTGGTCACTCCTGG
>NW_017728949.1:71003076-71010612 GCF_001723895.1 Crocodylus porosus
GTGCCAGGGGACTTGCAATGACCTCGGCCAGTTCCTTTAGAACTCTAGGGTGGAGATCATCCGGGCTGGCTGACTTGAATACGTCCAACCCCTCCAGAAGCTCCCTATCTAAATGCTCGCTAACCCGTGGCCCAGGTGTGCCTCTCCCAGGTCCTGAGGGAGGCCCAGCAGGGAGGTGGCTGTTCTGGTCCTTACTTAGGAGGACGGAGACAAAAAAATCGTTAAACGTGTTACGACCAAATTTCCCACCGTGTCCTGCAGGGGCCCCACATTACCCGGAATCTTCTTTTTACCCCCTATGTATTTAAAAAAGGACTTCTTATTGTTCTTAATCTAGGAAGCTAGCCCTAATTCTTTTGAATATTTTTAATATTATCTTTTTCTTACTAAGTTCAAAAGTATTTAAAATAATCAGCTATTTCTCTGATATTTAAGAGAATGGATAAAATCTAAAGTAACCTCTGTATATATCCAGGTGTGACAGGGTGCCATCCTGGGGCCAGTCATAGTACTGGCCCACCTACGTGTCTAGGGCAGTCTGCCCTAATTCACCCACCAGGCTGTGATAGATTAAAACTGGATGTAAAAATGTGGTAGGCTGCCCATTTCATGTCCTGACGCCTAGGGTATAATACGTGGCTCTGATCTTCCCTTTACTGTGTCCCATGCCTCCAAATGGCATCCAAAATCACTACCACTATTACTCCCCTAGCCCCATTGATGGGCTGCACTCAGTTTCTGGCCCAAACTCTGCCTCAGGCATCTGAAGACTTACCTTGGCCACATTCCTAATCACAGGTGCCTCAACACATGCCCCCTCACTGGGTTTCTTGCCCCTCATTAGGCTATCTCTCTATTCCTGCTCTGGAGTCACTACTCTTCCCCTTCACTGGGGCTGCAGGGCCTTACAGCCCTTAGGCCTCAGGTGTCCATCAATGTGCCTGGACCTCATGCTCAGCCTATGGTCCACTCAGGCCTCTGGACTTAGCTCTCCTTCAGGCCTCCCACTAGGTCTCATTCATTCAGGCCTTGGGACCAAGGGCTGTTGGTTTTCTTGTCTGGGTGTGCTCCCAGAGCCTTTCCTCTCCATAGGGTCACCCACAAGGCAGCAGGGCTGAGGCTTTTTGGCACCCCATACTTGCCATTCACTACGGAGGCACTGGTGTGGCATTTCCTGAGGACTGCTCTGCCACCAGCAGCCCCACCACACCATCGTCCCTAGCAGGGTGTAGTTTTAGTTCAATCCCCAGGATGAATGCAGGTCTACCTGCCGCATTCTTTCTTCATCCTACAGGCTCCTGGGTCTTCTTTCAGGGTATTCCCCTCTGGCACTCTACTGCAGCCTCCATCTCATGAACTGCATGCCTCCTCTGGCCCATCTCTCTTTGACCCCCTATTGGATGCCCCCCGTCCAGAGGATGAGCATCAGCCTCTCTCATAGCAGCCTTCATGCTGGCTGACCCCTATCCTCTTTTGGCTGTGATGTCACCCCCAAAGAGGGGATCTTCAGCCTCTTCTAGGCCCTGGCCCCACCTCCAGGCTAGTTGGGATTCCAGCTAGCTCTCCACAGCCCTGGCCTGCCCCTCATGGTGGCCTCAATTTCCCTTTGGCCTTTAGGCCCTGGCCCCTTTGCACTGAACAGTTGAGGGTTCAGAAAGTCATCTTGGGAGCCACTGACCTCCCTACTGCAGAGGGGTTCCCCGTGGGCACCACCATAAAGTCACCCCAAGACGTACTGGCCTACAGCCCCAGAGATCTTGTATAAAGCCACCCTTCACTCAACTGGGCTCACCAGAGCCCCTGGGCTCACACCTGCCAGTTCAAATCAGGGGCTTGCCTAGCCCTTGTGTAGGCCCACAACTCTAAGCCCCTTTCACAAGGCTGGCCTTGCTCTTCCCTAGGCCCAAAGCCTTCTCCCTGGGGTTTGGGACTCCGCTGCATCCCTCAGAACCTCCTCCATCCCCATACTTCCTCCCCTGAATCTCTAGAATGTTCCTAGGAGCAGATCTCAAGCTGATGTTACTTCAATGGCATCCCTCCAACAACTGTTCAGCTTTGCCCCTCAGGACCTGCTCTTATGCTGAGGCTGTGCAGCCATGTTCCAATCAGGTAGCCTGCTGGATGTCATGTGACCACCTGATGGGCTCTGCTGTCACCTGCAGCCTGCCTCACAGTCTGCTTAGGCTGTTAAAGTGGCAAGCACCCACAGGTGCACCACCACACCAGTATTCTAAAATAGCATATCTTTTTGTAACATACGCAGAATAATATGAATCTTGAATTGCAGCCATGTGAGTTTCCCTCGAATTCTGCTTAAGATAATAAACTGTGACACCCCCTCTTCCTTTCTTCCTTTGCAGATACCAGGTTTTAAGACCAAACCAGGAAAATTAATCTTAAGCTGTGAGCAATAATATACAGAATTTTTAAGTTGTGCAATTATGTTGAAGATAGTGTATCACATATCCTGCGTTCAGTTTTTTTTGGAAATTCAGTTTAGTTAAGTGTGCTACACTGATGAATATGCTAGTATTCCTTCTCTTAGACAAGCCTTAATAGCTTCCAAAAGAGCAGCTTCTGGGATGCACTAGTATTGAAAAAAAATCTTCATATTTATAGAAATATTTTCAAGTGAGGCTCTTGTAAGAAAAACGTATTAAATCTCCTTTGTTTGTCTATAAAATTTAAACCTTCCAGAGCATAATAGTACCCCATACTGTAGAAAAAAATAAGTTATCAGAACAAGCAAGGTATAATATAGCAAGTAGACTGAATACTCCTGTCAGAAAATATATTAATTCATTTTATAATTTGAATGAATGGGCAACACATTTATCTCTTTGCCATGTATCTTTCTCTGTATATTAATTCATTTCATCCACTTTACCATGCCAAGGCAGAAATGTGATTTATAAGGCAACTGATCTTAGTTCTAATGAAGCTATAGTAATCTATCTAACATGCATAAAAAGTGTCTCATAATACATCTTTTAAAAATTGTATGTATGTGTGCATATATATTTTAAATGATTATTGAGAAACCTGTGAGATTTATATCAAACAGATATTAGCCATTACACAGCATTATCAAAATATCAGAAGTTTCCTTTAAAAACAGAGGATTTAAACAAACAAACCCTAATTTTATTGTATTTAATTTAATGAATTTAAGCTTCTCTGAATCGTGGCATTTTTCCAAACAGTGTCAGCAGACAATCCAAATCTGATAATAAACACACTGTTTAAAAAGTACCCCTAAATTTACATTTAAATTAATTCCTTAAAAAAATGATGTTTGCAGAAGCATTCAACTAGAAACAATTTGTCTGGTTTTGGATAAGCCTCAAGTAAATATTTTTTTCTTAATCTGTATGTCTGTCTGTGCATGATTTATGTACTATATTGTTTTCAAATACCCAATCGTGTTTGCAGATAGTGATTTGTGGATCCATGCAGTTTGTTTAATACCAAGTGGGACAGAATCACAATTACTCCTGTTTTTCCATTCAAGGGCTTGAATTTATTTCATAGTCTCCCAACTGGAAATATATTCAGTTTATTTCAAAACAAATCCCATTTAAGATATACACTAACCTTTTCCTTGTTTGACAGACCTTTCACTATTAAACTAAACTGTTTCAGTATCTGGTAGAGTTTTATGCCAGCTTTTGCATATCTAATTTTCCTCAACATTACTTAAATCCCACTACCTTTATCTACCTCCTTGTTTAGGCAACAAGGAGCAAATGAATATGTTAACAATGAATGCCATCAAAATATTTTTTTTAAAACTATAACACATCTATTTATTACATAGAGTATTTTATGAAAGTCTTAGTAGACTGAAGGAAAAAAACTACTGTCATTTTAAGAGATTATGTTTCTCTCAAGTCTATATTTCTGCAACTGATAGTAAAATACATTGTTGTCATGCTTTTTAAAGTTTTGAAAGTTTTATCCTTGATTAAGCATTTGAATCAATCTTTCAGGACATGTACTTTCAAAGGGAAATGCACATCTGTTTTTGGAGCACTACACAATTTACAACTTAGAGCCCCGTATTTCCACCAACAATAATGATTTCTCCTGGTAAGACAAACTTTAAAAAAGGCAGAGGTAGGCCATATTCTCTTCCTAGTGTTGATGTAATCACCAGGGATCCTGGATTCCCCTGAGAAAAAAATGTATAAATTCTCTGACAACCCCCTCAAAATCTGTGATTAAAATGAAAGGCCCATCACTCCCCCCACCCCCAGCCTCCCACAGCTCTGCTGGTGCCCCTTACTCTCCCCCCAGCCCCCCCAACCCTGCTGATGCCCTTCACCCCCCACCCACAGCCGCCTGCTCTCCTCCAGCCCTGCAAGAAGCAGCCCATAGCTGCAGGGGACATGGGGCCAGGGACCCGATTCCACACCCCCCTAACTCCAACAGGAGGCAGTGGCTGCTGCAGGAGGGCTGGCTTCCCACTGCTGCATGCATTCCTGGGGGGAGCAGGGGGACCCATGCCTTCCCCATCTCTGTGTGTGCAGGCTTGGGCTGTCCTCCCCTGGGGCCTCCACATCCCAGCAAGTATGACCTGGCACTGCAGGGACCAGTGGGGTCATGTGGGGAAGCTCATTGCTGCTGTGAGCTCCATGTTGCCCTGGCAACACTTTCCCCACCTACAAGGCAACAGTGATGGGCACAACCCTGGGCCACTGCCCCAGCTGCTTCTGTTTGTACAGGGGATGCCAGGGCCGCGCAGAGCTCACAGCAGCAAGCAGCCTCCCTGCACAGCCCCACTGTGCCCTGCAGCACCTGGTCACGCCTGCTGGGCTGTGGAGCTCCCAGGAGAGAGCTCCCAACCCATGCACAGATCTGGGGGGCATAGGTCTCTCCCACCTCCCTGGGAGCGTGCATAATGGCAGGGAGCTGGCCCCACCTCACTGCCCCCTGGATGAGCCCCCTGGATGAGCCCTGTCCTGCTCCCTGCTGGGGCCCTGCAGCTGCACAATGGGGCCCCAAGCCCCACTCACTGCCCTGCTTGGCAGCAGCCCCAGCCCCAGCCCTGTCCAACTCCCCTTTCTCTACCTACAGGAGACTCAATCCTCCCCCCTGCCCACTTACCTACGGGAGCTGTTCTCCAGACTGCCTGGCAGCCATGTGCCTGACTGCCCTCCTCCTGCTCCTTCCCAGCCCCTTGCAGGCTGGAGCTCCGCCAGCCTGTAGAGTTCTCTTCACAAACTACAAAATCTGTGGGTTTCTCCATTAGAATGAGAAATCCATGTTTTCCATGGGTAAAGGGGAAAATCTGCATTTTGCTCCATTTGTCCATGGAGATGGTAAATCTGTAACCCCAGTAATCACTATAACATTAATTTTACTGTTCCAGTGCTTTTTAAACCCCCCAAATTATTCAGAAAAGCAGGAAATCCTGTTTTTCAGTTGACTTTCCAAGATGCCCACTACTGCCTCACAGGAGCTTCCTCTTTATAGGTAACGGTAGTGGTTATGGCCGAAATATTTCTTTAGAAAGAAAGACTTTTTTGTCAACTATTACAAAATATTTTGAGGGCTTTCTGAAATACTACTTTCCCTTTGCAATTATTTCTGAGATAATTCAATTCTAGATATCTTTAATAATGTAAGAGAGATGGGGCTTGATTAACATGTAAAGAAGATAAATTTACAGAATTATTGTTTAGACGGGAAGTGTAATCCAATATTAAAGACAATGGAGAGAACTATATCATAGTATTAATGATGAGAATTTTTAAAATAGGTTTATGTATAGAGAGATTTTGGCCATGTCAACAAAAAGAAATACAAAGATTTTTTCATAAATTGTTTGGAAGACATACGGATTTGGATTCAATATTGAAATAAAAGAATATGAAAAAAATATGTGTACAAGTGACAGGGAAGATGGGATACAATAAGGATACAAAAGAGAAGGAATAAGAAAAAGAAGAGGTTTTAAAATAAAAACAGACTTCAGAATTTTAGTTGTTTTAAGCTTGGTAAATCTGAGCCATGGAAGAGAAAATATCAGGGAGAATTTTAAAAGTACAGCCGAACAGAAGAAGGCTTTTGTCTCATTGAAAAAAATAGATGGGAGGTGAGGTATGCTGCTCAATGACATTACTTAGAAGGACTGCAGAGAGAAGAGGAGTAAGAAGATAAGAAGTACCATAGTGAATCACAAAAATGGTCACTCTAACCCAGTATCCTGTATCTAAGGGCCCTGTTACATTTGACGCTGTGGGTGCATCTACAGAAGATGCTTAACTTTGCATTAGCTTAGTTTACTGTGAAGTAACCATGTGTATCTACATGTGCACACACTTACTTTGCATAAAACTCCCTAATACCAAGTAAATTTCCTAACTGCAAATGCAAGTAGCAATTTTACTTGGCATTAGTAACAGTGCTGTCATGCTCATGTAGACACCTGACTGGCAGAAAAATCTGTTCCTAGTCAGCCATCCACCAGGGGGATCTCCAAGCCCCTTGTTCCCCAATCATGATCATGACTGGAGAGTGGGGGCTGGGAGATCCCTGTGTCCCTAAGTGGGGAGATCCTTATCTCCAAGCCCCCGCTCCATCATTGCAACTGGGGAGCAGGGGACTCAGAGACCCTTATTTCCCAGCCCTAGCCTACAGTCATGGGGCTTGGGCTGCAAGACCCTTATCTCCCAACCCGAGCTCCATGGTCATGGGGCTCAGGCTGGGAGATAAAGGTCTCTCAGCCAGTGCCCTGTGAACACAGAGCTTGGGATGGGAGACACGCATCTCCTAGCAGTAGCCCTGTGACTGTGAATCTCAGTCTGGGAGATCAGCATCACCCAGCAGAGGGGCAGTGAGCAGAGATCTGGGATGGTGGGGAGTGCGGAGAAGCAGTGGATCCAAACTGGGGGTGGGGGGAATCAGAAATAAACCTGCCCTGGAGTGACATTACTTTGAGTCACATAATGTGTGAGTAAAACTAGTTTCAGGTGTTAATGCCAGAATAATCCAGGTATTAAGAGCTTCTGGAGCTGCCCATAATTATCATATAATAAGGCCCTGACAGTGGCAGTGATATATGCTTTAGACCGAGAGCATTAAATAGGATATATCTAGAATTATCTATCCCCTGTTCATTAACCATCCCTGGCATCCACTATCATTGGTTTAGAGATGCCATATCACTAATTGCTCTGCTTAATAGCTATTAATTGATCTCTCAACCATGAACTTATCTAGTCCCTTTTTGAATCTGGATATGCTGCTATCTGGCTCTACAGCTTTTGTGGTCATGAGATCCACAGGTGGACTACATGCCGGGTGAAAAAAAGATTGGGACACAAAGAGCATCCTGAATCCCTGCATGGAGTGGAAGGGGAAGGGGAAGGAGAAATGTCAGGAATTACCACAAGGCATGCTCACTGAGAGATAAAAAAAGATCTAAAACAGGAAAGAAGCAAGTAAGGTGTGAGGGGGCGGTGCCTAGGGGCAGCCGTGAACCCCCTAGCGCCCCCTACCGTCACGTTAGGGTGACGTAGCACCCTCAGAACC
>NW_017728949.1:71010712-71027729 GCF_001723895.1 Crocodylus porosus
TTCCAGCTCCGGCCTCAGCTGGTTATAAAGGCCAGGCCCTGCCCTCTTCCGGCCATGTGACCACCTGGTTGCCCCGGCAACCAGGCACCTGAGCTGCCTGGGTGATTGACAGCACTGCCAATCACCCTCACACTCACGGGGCACCTATGTGACTCTGTGACATAAGGTAATAGACAGCAGGATGTCACTGAGGGATAGTAGTAAAAAATGGAATACAGATCATGAGACTTAGCCAAAAGGAGATAATTAACAGAGACAATGAGTACAATTTAATTAGATTGTTGACAGCAGCAATCATTTAGGAGAAAATTCAGAATGGAGTCAGTGAAGAAGTCAAGACAAAAGTTGCAGATACTTTAATTAATGAGTTAGAAATGATGTGAAAAAGAAAGTCAGGACAGTAATGGAGAAATAGGTTAGCCTATTCATAGAGGATAAAGGATAACATAAACCATGCTTTCTCCTCTTAAAAACAACTCTTTCTCAGTTTCATTAATATCACATCTGAAATATATGGGAACCGATTTAGAAAATATTAGTGATTTTATCATCTTGTTTGAAATGGTAAAAGAAGTTGTTTTACTGTACAATGCCATTCTAGATATTAGCGATGGACAGATTCACTCACAGAAGTTTAGGGCTGGAAGGGACCTCGTGAGATCATTGGGCCCAGCTCCTCCTGCTCTGGGCAGGAAAGACTGCTAGGAACAAATAACCTCAGCAAGGTGTACATCTAGTCTTCTTGTGTATATTTATACATTAGTATATTAGTAGCATTAGTGATATGTAAACTATATGCAGGAGTAAAGCCTTCTACACTTTAATTATGAATACAGGCACTACTGAAACTGTTGCCTCCTAGGAAATTTTTATAAATATAAAATAGATGTTTGTTTTTTTAGATGAATACCCCATAACAGAAATTCTCATCATTATTATCCAGCACTGGAAAATGTCAAACCTATTAATTAATGCTGTTTATTGTATTCACTAAGAACACTTGGTGAACTGCAGACTGTGCCAGCATACAAGGTCTCAAACCTCACTCTTGACTTAAAAAAACCTTTCTATACCAATGCTCCTGGCAATTGTACAGCTGTTTTGGCATCATTAAGCATCAGCTGAATCTACAAAATTAGTTTTATTTGTGATTATACGAACTTTTTAACATGTGATTAAAATGGGGCAAAGCAGAAAAAACCCACAGGCACAAGCTCACATTGCATTTCCATTTGGTGAGCCTTTCAACATGCTACAGAGTTCCCTGACGTGCTGTATTACTTACAATATTGACATCTGTCTCCAGTGTACTCAGGCAGGCAGTGACAATAGGGCTGATTTCCAGCAGTAAAACTGCAGGTTCCTCCATTTTGACAAAAATGATCACAAACTGTCTGATTGCAGTTTGGTCCAGTGAAACCCAGCGCACAGCTGCAGGTTGGTCTCCCTATTTCAAACACAGAAAACTATTTTATGATAAAAATAAATAAAATTAGAACATAACATTCATTTCTGATAGCAGTACAAAAGTTGTATTTCATAGTTGCCAAAGAACAAGTGGTGATGATATACTGAACATTCAACTGTTGTGAAATTTACTCTCTTTTTGTGAAACTTATAAATATTGGATCACAACCGCCCCCCCGCCAAAAAAGTTATCTTGTGAGGCATATTACAGTAACATGCCAAATGACATAGTATTTTTTTTTGATCACTCAAAAACATACGCATGATGCTGCTTTGTTACCTTTACCTCTACTATCTTACCCACATTATTCTATATCCTATTACTCATTTCGTACATAATCTCAGCCTGACAACACTTTGTTACCTTTTACCCTTTCATTAAACTCTCTTTCATTTCTCATCACTTTTCCTCAACAAAAAACTTTCGAAACTTTTTTGAAAACAACTGTGTAGATCCAGAACTTGTTTTCCATCATCTTATCTTTTAAGCCTCTCTTCTGAGCTCTTTAATCTTTAGACCACATCGATTGTTTTGATTTGCCATCTAAGCCCCTATTATCTCCCATAATCATTCTTTTTTCCTTACAAGTCACTTTTTTTCTCCTTTTCCCTCCACATACAGTCAGGCTGTTGTTTACCATATCCATCACTCCACCACATTTTTCACTATGTGATCTCCTTTATTTTTAAACTCCTCAAATCAGGGGTGGGCAGGCCATTATATCCATCCCACGGGGCCCCTAAACATTTTAGAAAATTAATATTAATCTGCCCCTGGCTGCCTGTCATGTGGGCCTCGATGGCTTGCCAAAACTTAGTAAGTGGCCCTCCACCCCAAATAATTGCCTGCCCCTGCCTTAAATGATCTCTTTCTAGTGCACACAGTTCTAACCCTATTTTCCTTGATCTCCTCAAAACCAGCTTTCACCACCTCTTGCCTCTGAAACAGCACTCATTTCACTATAGTCATTATAGTGACTTCTCTTAATTGTCCTTGATTTTCCTGGTGCACCAGGTCAATCACCACTTTTACTGTTTTTTTTTCACAGACTCATAGAAGATTAGGGTTCAAAGGGACTTCAGGAGGTCACTTAGTCCAACCCCCCTGCTCAAAGCAGGACAATCCCCAACTAGATCATTCCTGCAAAAGCTTTGTCAAGTCATGTCTTAAAAACCTCCAGTGATGGAGACTGCACCACCTCTCTAGGTAACCTGTTCCAGTGCTTCACCACCCTCCTAGTGAGAAAGTTTTTTCCCCAATATCCAACCTAAACCTAATCCAGCCTTCATGAGCAGAGAGAGATAGTTAGCTTTGTTCACCTGAAGTCAGGAAGAAGGTAGGACAGGGTGGTACATTATAAGCCAGTGGAGTTCAACCTTTTGGTCCCATGAGTGATTTGGGGTTGGGCCACAGGCTGTATCCAACTCCATGCACCAGGATGCCTCCAGACTAAACCACCCCATGTTCTGGATTCAGGGCCCTGGGACCCTGCACCTCCCCTGCTTAGCCCTGCCTGCTGGGATCAAGGCTCTGGAACCCCATACCAGTTCTGCTTGGCCCTGCACACTGGGATCTTGGCCCTGGAGCCCTGCACTGCCTCCTCTTGGTCCCACATGTCCCCAGAACTCCACCTCTACCTCGTCCTGTGCACTGGTATCACGCTTTCAAGATATTCATCTAGGTCCATGCGCTGGGATCAGGTCCTGCCCCACTCTCTGCACTGCATGTAGTGTGCAGGGCCATGTCCCACAAGGCTTCCCACAGACCCACAAGGAGCTCCATGGACTGGGTGATACAACTCTGGGGGCCAGATCTGGCCTGTGGGCCAGGTTTTGAACACCATTGTTAGAAATTAACTTATTTAGAGAGGCATAAGCTTTCATAAGTACCCTTGAGGGTTTTTTTTTTTTTTTTTACAAGAACACTTTATTATTCTTCTCTACATTTATGATTGCTACTTGAACATCAAGTTTTGATACGTCTTTCCTCCTTATTCCTTTCCTCTCTCTTCTGATGTTCCTCCATGGTCTAAATGTAGATCTCCACTTTTTTTTTTTTAATTCACTTATCCTCATTCAAACCATCAGCATTTCTTATCACTGTGGTGCTAACGGGTCTCAAATGTACATGTACACATAAGACCTTTCCTTGTTTTGCCATGTTGTCATATCAATGTCCTAGCACTTCAGTTAATAAAAACATGAATCTTTATGTTTTCCTCTGATCTATCCAGGTTATATACCATATCCATCATTATCCTAGTGCCTCACCATGATTTCTTCCATGAAAGAGAAATGGCTAATTTTGTCTTTAAACTTCTAAGGAAGAAGATAGGACTATACCTTTCCTGCCTCCTCTCCTATTACAGCTAATACATCCAAGCCTTTCCTTCTTCTCTTTCTCTTCCTTTTCTATATTATCTATGGACTGGTAAACTAAAATATTTTCCATATTTTTTCTAAAGTCAATTCAAGTAAATATTTTTTTAATGAATTCTGCAGGAATAAAATCACCAATTTAAAATAACTCTAAGAAGTCTGTTTATTTTTAAAAGGTATATAACTGTTATGACTGTTGCTTTAATAGTTATGGCTCAAAGCATATCTCAGCTTAGGTCACTGGGAACGATTGTGTAGTCAACAGTTATTCATTTGAATGAATTTTTCACATTTGATGCTGCTTTATTTACTCAAATCTTAGTGACCTAAGCTGAGAGTTTCAAAGCTGCTATGAGATTTGGACATCTACTTGGCACTAATTTTAACGGAGAATCCCAAGGCTAAATGCCTCAGATAACACTGAAACATAAGCAGTATTGACAAAGTTGTGTTAACTTTTAATGCAAACTTCGTATGCTTCGAACCATAACTATTAATGTGACATTAGTAAATATACCGTTTTATGTTCTATCTGGCTTACATTTTTAAGAGCATTGCTTATGCCTTTTAATAGGTCAAGGAATCCCTCCCCACTCCCCCCTACCACCAGCCCTGCCTTATGATTCTTTATGATATTCTTTATGGAAGTAAAGGATAAAGCAGCTTCACACCCAATGCAGCCCGAAGCACAGGGAAGTAGGTAAAAACCTGATCGCTTCTCAAGTGTCAGTGAACTTTCCTGAACAGAAGAAAAACTGGTTTGCCCACCCAATCAGACTAGCTACCTTGAACGTCCTTCAGTTTGTCATCCACTAAAAAGCCCTGGCTTTGTGGAAAATTTTTGTAATTCAAAGATGCCAATTATCACCTCTCAGGCAGAGCTCCATTACTTTTGGTGTCACAGCCAGAGACCAATATGCAACTTTATTGCACTGGAGATATTTCTAGGAACACACACGCAATCCTAATCTGCATCCCTCTGCCCCCCACCATAGCCCCGCAGTGCCCCTTACTCCTGACCCACAGCCAGTACCCCACTGCCTAGCCCTGCCTTATGATTCTGATAGGTCACTCCTGCTTCGCCAGCAAAGCAAAGCAAGATCTCAAACTCAGCTCCCAATAGGCATGCGCCGCACTAGGTACTCTGCAAACTGTAGTTCTAACTAGCAGCGCCCATGTGGAAAACAAACCCAGGGAGGAAATCCCAGATATTTGGCTTGCATTTAATAAACCCGCCTGAACGCAGCACAGGGATGGGGCTGGCCACAGCCCCTCTACCCTCACCTTCCCCCCAGGCAGCATCTCCTGCCTGCTCAGCCCCCACGAGCACAGGCACCACCTCCTGTGCTGCCCTCAGAGGCAACCCCCACCCCTCCTGCCCTGCAGCAGCCCCTGCCTCTGCCCCCTGTGGGAGCAAGGGGAGGGAGAGGGCGATGAGCAGAAGCCAAAAGAGAAAAATAACAGAGGCACCCAGTGGCCAAAGGCCTCAACTACAGAAATAGTGCAGTGCCCCCTGGTGGCAAAAGACAGTAATTATAAGTCTTTGAGTCGATTAGTGTTTGAATGATGCAAATCCATACAAATAGGGCAACGTAAGCGGGAAGTGCTGCAAAATAAAACATGTCCCACCAGTGTTAGTTTAATGCACTGAAAAGATTTTTAGAGCAGGGGGAAATCCTGATCGTGCAAACACAAACGCAGCTGCGTCGGCATAATCGGGAAATCTTGTGTCATTTACAAATGCCCCTAAACACCATATATTTGTTGACATAGACACCTTTTTGGGGAAATGACTCACTGATGTATTTCTGGATTTGGATTTCTGCCACTGATTTGAATGTTTTCAGAAAATCATTAAGTAGAATCACTGGTTATGTCATGCACTTTTTAAAAAAAGTAATTAAAAATAGTTAAAACTTGAAATTAGTCTTTTGTGTCAAAATCAATGGTTTTTTTTAAAATGATAGGCAATCTATATTTTGCTTGTTTGTAGGAGAATTTGATTCTATTCTGTGCAAAAGTAGGTTTATAAATATACCAAATGGTTGCTGCTAACATGCAGATGTCTATCCATGATGCTACAGGTGTATAATTACTGACATTTTAGTGACAACTGAATGGCAGGCAAACTCGGACAGAACTGAAGTTATTTGCCCATAATCATGCAGTTGATCTGTTTCTGAAACAGGACAAAAACCTGTACCCTGACTTGTAGTCTCAGTCTCTAACTATTAGCAGAAAATATTTTAATTTTTATTCATTGTAATAAGGGTGTAGCTTTCTGGATTACCGATGATCTCAAGTTTGTATCAATTTCTGCCACATGATGTCAGCTACTGTAATACCTTATTTGAAAAATATAGTAAGGAAGTCTTTTTTATAACTGTAGCTGTCTTTAATGCAACGTATTTTGTAAATTAAAAAAGTATTGATATGATCTTTTTACTCTAACTTCTATATGTCTTTCTCATTTTTTTCTGTTCTTCTGTCCTTACGATTTGTAAAATTTACTGCACAGGGACACTACCATTCCTCATTCCTTCCACCCTTCCCTTAACTCCTCCTTGACACATTGACCAGCTTAATCTAAATAATATAAATTGCACCCAGATACTAGAATAAAGGGTGGCTTATAAATACTTGTTAAAGTAGGAACTAAAGTGCCCTCTGCATGTTACAGGTGTTGCATAATTAACTGGTTAATAGCACAATTACCTTGAGACCAGCTACACATGCAAACTACCTATTACACCATTAAAAGTTCCAATCAGCCATAAAGTTAGACCTAAAAAATGTGTACTAATTTTATAGCTGGTTGCTTTCCAGCTTTAATGTGCACATGTAGCAGGGTGTGGCAACTGTGTCTTCCAGCCCTGGGGTGCATTGGGCACCACTACATCTGGGAGCCCCTTAGGTCAGGATCCCCTGCACTGGCAATATAGCACAATGGGATCTAATGTACAATCCCACAACTGCACCTTCTGCCATGCATGTGGGGCATGGCAGGAGGCACAATTGTGTGGAACATACATTAAATCCCATTGTGACTTTATCTGCATGTGTAGAGGGGCCCTTACTATTGTAATTATTGTGTCTTAAAAGGAAAACAATGTTTATCCTTAATAACTGAAAAGTTATATTTTGCACAATGTATTTGGAAACCTATAGTCCCTGGGTCCATCTACACATGCAATTAACACGTAACAATAAACTTGGGCACAGTTTGCACTAGAGTTTATTGCTCCTGGGTGGAGAGTATACATGTGCATCCAGGGCCACAAAATATTCAGCCAGGATAGAGCACCTGTGGTTGGCAGAGGGTTGGGGAGTCAGGTGCCAGCCTGGGGCTGCTCTGCCCTAGTTATTTAAGCAGAGGGGCTGGCTGGGGCATGAGGACACTACAGTGCAGGGCTAGCTGGCAGGCAACCCCCATATTGCAGCACCCTCATGCCCCTGCCAGCCCTGGTTACCATCTTATGTGTTTTAGCACACATAACCACTCCACTGCAGGACAGTACTTGTCCCAGAGAAGTCCTATCCTATATCAGAGTCTCTACCCTATATCAGAGTTAATTAGTTTTTTGCACACTAATACAGGCACACATGTAGACAGTGATGCTTTACAGTAGGGCTAGTTAGTCAGCCCTCCAGTGAAGTGCACATGTAGATGTTCATCCTGAGACCTAGCTCTGTTATGTTATGTCATTCTTGTAATAATTAAATGTGAAAAGATTAAAGCACAGAGAATCCTGGGTGTTTTCATGACAGTTTTCATGTTTTGTTTAGTATATTTTTTGGCTGCACAAACTACATTTTGTGTTGATTTTGTAAAAAAAATCAAAACAAAAAAACCCCCCAAACCCCCACATTTGGGGTAGGTGGAACAGAGATAATTCTGGAGGCACTTCTGGTTGTCACTTGGTAACGGATTTGGAACAAAATACTGAGAAAATTAAGCATGTGGAGCTCAGACAAACTGAAACTTTCTCTGTTCTTGGAATGATAATTAATCTGTAATTGTGCAGGGTTGAAATAAAAATCTTAAAATATTGTTTGCATAGAGATTTTAGTTGTTCCTAGTTTATAGGTATATACTGCTATATAAAAGCAAATAAGATGTCTGGTTTGTTTGCAAAACGCATGTGAAAACACGTCAGGACTCTGTTCCTTCACTATCTAGAAGATTGCTTTTTCAGAATTTAGACATGGTAGATAGGTACATATGAAAAGAGGAAAGATGAAAGAATAATCTAAGAGTAGACTTTTAAATGTGCTGTCTCAGACTATGGGAACAGCTAGAATAAATAAAAATATTCAGTATTCAATATTGTGTTGTATGGAATAAGGCTTCCTGTAATGAAAGGACTGAAAATACTGTGCTGTGTTTTAAGAGCTATATATGTTTAAGAGCTGTCTTTGTACATAGTGGCCATGTCCAGATGAGTGCAGATGTTTGGTTCCCCAGGGACAAATAGCAGCAGCACACCTTGCACCACAGCTACTTGCACCCAGGGAACGCCCGTGCCATGTGCACTTTGGGGTGTTGGAAGTTAACCCGGGGCGGTAGGGGAGGCTAGTGCTGTAGCTGTGGCAATCCTGCTGGGCAGAGGTTGACTGGCAGCTGGAGTATGGCTCCATTTTTCAGCTGCATGTGGTGCCCATGTTTGTGCTGCTCTGGGGGTTTTTTCCTGCTTTTTGACCCCTGGATATGATTTTTTCTACAACAAAAAACCATGGGAAAAAAATAGAGCAGCACACACAGTGGCAGTGCACCCTTGCAGCATGGAGAACATCTGACTGTGAGGCATGCGGTGCTGCAGACGTGTTTACGGTGCTACATGCTGCACAGCTGCACTCATCTAGACATACCCAGTCTTTACTCAAAGACAGGTAATATTGATGGATAAAAAAATCAGTAATTTATGGGTCCTCAATAATTCATAAGGATGAAGAGTCCTGCTTAAGTTTACCAAGCCACCAGCACAGGAGAAAGGTATTAGCGGACTAATTTTTAGAATACACAGTTACCAGCAGCCTGAGACTCCAGCTATACTTCAACTCAGACCCCCGATTCCACAAACCCTGTGTGGCCACAGGTAATGGTTTAGTCAGCTTTATTAGTTCAGTGCCAGACAGACATTATCCCATTTTGGAGCTTCACTCTCTGGGGAAGATTGCTATTCTTTGTACCAAATTAGCAGGGCAAAGGGGCCCTTTATTGAGGGCTGAAGATGTGTCTTGTGAACCTAGAAGTTATATTCATTGCTTTGAAAAGGCAGATCATGGAGCAAGTCTGAGTCTATTTGACCTATACTTTAGATAACATTTTTAACATTTTCGGAAACAGCTTGAAATACTTTATCGATTGTTCTTTACCTGTGGCAGAAAAACATGGCAATGTGATTTTCTGTTTATTTCTGACTGACTAACCATATATGATGATTGCTGCAAACATACTAGAAATACAGGTTTATCTGATGTTATTAATTACCTTAAACTTTTTAATGTTTTTAACAAATTCAATTATTGCTGTATTATTTTCTTTCCTATTTTGATGTGTATTTTTCTTATATTTTTACTGGGTTTTTTTTAGAGTTCCTATTAATTTGGTTTGCTGGAGAATGTTCATTACTATATCAAAACTTTTAATTACATGTCTCAGATGTGTGCTTTTAATTAACTGATGACATTTTCTTTTGTTCAATTATTGTAGTTCAATACAACTGTCATAAACTTATAAATTTTAATTAAAGCTGCCCCAAACTCTAGTTATATAATGTCCACATAGGAATTTGCCAAAAGGCTTAACTGTAAGTAAACCAACAATGAATAAATCCATGAATTGCCAGTGGGATTTGTTTAACAAATTAACATTTGTGTGCAGATAATGAGGTTCTACAACTTATAATACCCAGCAAAAATTTAATAAAATCATGTTTAAAAAATGAATAATACACTGCAATTTACTTAATTGGTTATCACATTAGTATTATTTGGTAGTAAAAGGAAACACAATTTATATGCAAACTTTTATTGGAAATTTATTTTCATGTGCAGACACACTTTATCATGATATCAGATTATTGAGAATTTTTTTTTTCCCTTGATATATTTGCTTATGTGAACCTACATCCAAAAAAGGCCCAAATGAAACAGTTTTATTTCTAGGAAGTAGATCCTTACAGCCTGCTGCTTAACGGTATAGTGTGGCACCCCCAGTTGGCACTGTATGTTCCCGCTCTGTGGTCTGGATCCCCAACTTGCCTGCCATGACTTGATGGAACTGTGCAGAAGAGGGGGTTCAGAGGTGTTCCTTCCCCCCAGACCCAGAGATAAGGTTACTCACAGGGTCACCATGGTTTTTTGCAGGGCTCCGCCTCCCCTATACCCCATCCACTAGCCAGCTGGTGATCTTCATGCCATCTCCCTGACTCAAGGTTATGGCTCATGTGTCGCCCTGAGGGGCATCCACCTCAGATGTATGTACAGTCTTGGGCAATCACCCTGACTGCCCTGGTTCCTAGGATGACCATGAGGCCTGAAGTGCTGGCTTCAGGGCCGGGGATGGGGGCGGGGAGGGGATATATCTATGAATCCAGTCAATTCTCTTAGGGAGCATTGCTATCCTAGAGCCTCTAATGACTTGGGACCAGGCTTTTCAAGTTCTCAACCAGATTCCAGCTCCTCTTCTTGCTTCTCTCCTGCGGGGCAGAGTCATTCAGTCTGCCCCCACCAGCACACCATGTCTTGGTGTGCCTGGCATTCTCCCAGCTGGCCTTCCCTCCTGCCTGGCTTCTGGCGGTGTTTTTAAATCTCCCGCGGCAACAGGCCCAGATGATGTTATCAGCTGACCACCTCCCAGGCTGAGGGACAGCCACTTGAAGAGCTGGCGAAATGCCAGCTCATGTGGCGCTCTCTCTGTCCCAGCCTGCCTAGGAGGTAAGTTTTCTGGGATGTGGGTGTTCCTGCACTCTTCTTCAGGAGCGCTTGGGGTGCCCCTGGCATTTCCAAACCCTGCGAGTATCTTTCACCATCACGTATAGGTTCTCTTTATAACAGATAGGCAAGATGTGGCACATCAGGCCATTCTGTCTGGCCTGTGGGACCTCTCCAAAACTTAGAAAATTAATATTTATCTGCCACTGGCTGCCTGCGTTGCAGCCCTCAGTGGCTTGCCAATACTCAGTAAGCAGCCCTCCACCCAAAATAATTGCCTGCCCCTGCTTTATAACCTTGTACTAGGGTAAAGGTGTTTTGATGTAGATGTGAATTCCTGTGTGAACAGGCTTTGGAAAATACGTGGATTAAGTTCTCCAATTTAAAGAAGGTAAAGAGCAGTAAACTGATGAGAATGATAACAACTTATATCTCTCTCACTTGTTGAGCTGTTCATCTTTTTCAGAAGTATTTGGAAATGTAGGTCCTTGTTGGAATCCTTTCCTCCCTTCACAGAGGATAGGGGAATGAAAGGATTCAGACATGAAATGATTCCTAGCAATAGGCTGAAGGGAGTCTACCTGTGAGCACCTAGTAACCCAAATACTTCTATATGAAAGGCAGTAGCAGCAAGTAAGTGTTTGCACCAGTTGATATAAAACTTGTGACCTGACATTTAATTACATCTTTCTCTCTCTCACCTCTATGGCCTGATTAAAAACAAACTGACATCACTAAAATGATGCTAATATGAGCTTGTCTTTTAGATATGTAACCTCATGAGCTATGACTTTCAAGAACAAATATTTCCTATTCTCCAGTAGTTAAAATTTCATCACTATTAAAGAAATGCCACTGTCTAATAGTCGTTAGAGTTGACTCAGGATTCAGTTTTCTGTGCTTGATGTATAGCACTTTGTCTTAGTGGCTAAGTATAGAGAGTCAAAAAGCCCAGGACAGAATCAATTCAGTCTTCATAGGTTTCTCTAAGCTGGATATATTGAACAGATAATAAACAGAAAAGATGTTTACTTCTGAGATGAGAAAACTTGCCTGCACCAAAATCCTGGGGGAGCATATAGCAGCCTCCTAGGCTGCCAGCCATTGCCAGGCCATGCCTGATGCCTCCAACCCACTGCTCTCCCATGCAAGGGAAAAGAGCTCCCCATCCTGGTTGGCCCTGAAACAGATGTCTGCCAACATGGGGGGAGTCCCAGGACTCCAGGGGCATTTCCTAGGCCAGACTGGGATCCCCTGAAGCCCTAGTCTGCCCAGCTGCTGGGGGTGGGGGAAGGGTAATTACCCACCCACACCCCTACAGCCAGGCCAGGATGGCACAAATAACTGATTGCAGGAGAGAGGGGAAAAGAAGTCCCCACTCCCAGTGCCAGCCTCTGAGCCCTGGTCCACCCAGCTGAGAGATGGTGATTCCTTCTCAGCATGCATAGGCCAGGGGGACACTGATACCCAGGGAGGCAGAGGAAATGAAGCCACCCCACCCTGGCCTTGGCCTTCTGAGCTGGGGACTTCCCAACTGATGGGGACCGGGTCCAGCCCAGGGTGACAGGTTCTGCCTGTGCTTGCCTGGCTGGGCCAGGTCCATAGAAAGAAGGATCAAGTCCCACCACCCAGCACAAAACTCCTGAGGCACCTGGGCATCCTGACACTGCTGCTGGTGCTGGCCTCCAGAGGGTGGCTCCATGGTGCCACCCCACTGTCCAAGGGTTAGAGGCAGAGACTCACAGGGGGACAGCGCTGTGCAGCCAGCCAGTCTTGCCCCAGGGAGGTGGGGTGGCTCTCACGGCACAGCCCCCCACACCAAGCTGGGCAGAATCCAGGCAGGGGTCTCCTTTCCCCTGTCTCCCCCTCCCCGCTGCCCTGCTCTGTTACAGCCTGGGGTGGGGCTAGCCTAGCTGGCCAGAAGAGAAGAGCACTGGTTAAGGCCAGTATTCTGGCTTGCAAAAGCTCCTGGGATACTGGGGGACTGTGACCTGAATTGGGAGGGGATCTGGGACAGAAGTCCCATAGAACAGCTTAACCTCAGTCAGTTAAGCCAGATACTATATCCATTGAGGTTTATCTTAAAACAGGTTTGGCCATTTTGAAGCCAGTTTATGTGCACTTAACTTCTGTTTTGTTACAGGTTTAAATCAGTTTCTGATCGCTTAAGCTGGTTTATGTGTCACTTCTGTCCCAGGGTCATGTGAGACTCTGTACACCATACTTAAGGCTAGATTCATAAAGGGCAGTGTGTGCCCTACCATCCAGATGAATTTACAACTTGGATTACACAAGGTGCCCTTTTGTACCAGACAAGAAGAATGAAGCAAGTATGAATGGGACTGTCAGCTATCAGCATTCTGACTGAGGAACTACTTCATCTATACAACAGGAAATGTAGAGAAGAGGGGAAAGGTGTAGGTGCATAACTCAATGCTACAGAAAGGTACTTATCTCAATTCAGCACCACAAACCATCTCTTGGTGTTAGAGCCTATGTTCTTCTAAAAAATGGCAGGGGTGGGGAAAACAGTCCACTCACAATCCTGTCAGAGGAAGAGAAAATGGTGCATACCCAAACCCTGTGCATAATAGTTGTGTGTTCACTTGGGAGATGAGAGACTTGGGTTCAAACCCCTTTTACATGTTCTGTTTTGTATTAGAGCAGAGAATGCAACCAAATTCTCCTCTTTTTCTGGTGAATGTCAAACTATGCAACTATGCAGTATAAATACCAAGAATTATAGTAATTCCCTTTCTTTCCAACACAATTAATATTTAAATTATTCTATGCAAAGTGAAAGGGCTTTAACCAAACAGACATGGGCAATTCAGCCTCCACGTGCCCTCTGCTATGATGGTTAGGAGATTCCCTTGGTGTCATGTGAGAGGTAAGTTAAAATCCCCGTAAGTAGAGAAGAATGGAGAAATTTCTACCCCCATTTTCTACTTCCTACATGTGCAAATTAGGCAGGAAGAATGCTTGTTCTGTCAATGTCAATAGGTTACCTTTCTGTTACAGTGTATGTACCTCAGCACTACCAGGATGTGAATAGCTATATGTAAGGCTAGCTAGAGAAATTTAGGCACCTAGTTGTCTTTATGATTAGCAGGGATCCTGGTTTTCTCTGATAAAAAAAAAAAATCCCCAATTTTCAGATTAAAAAGTAACTCAAAATCCACATTTTTTGTGATCAAAATGAAACACCACTATATATAGTGGTGTTTCATTTTATTCTCAAAAGAATGTGGATGGGGGGGGGGTAAACTGAAAATTGGGGATTTTTGTTTTTAATAAGAGAAAAACAGGATCCCTGACTATTAGACAGTTTGGTGTCAAGGAAATTCAGGTATTCAGTGGGTCAGGTGAATGTTGTATGAATGAATATGATGCCTACATTTTCGCCTGTGGCATTAATGTTCCCCTTGAAAATCTAGCTTCAGTCTCTTCCAGGCATCAGTTTCTGTAACTCTCTTTTCTGTAAGTCAAACTATATTACTAGGAAAACATTTAAACACTTGAATGAAAAGCACTATTTAGTTCAAAGTTAATGTGGGTATTTGAGGTGATATTAGCATTTTTCTGCATGCTCTCGGCTAAAGAAAATGGATTGCCTTACCCATGCTATACGCCATAAGGCTCAAGCAGAACTTTGACTTTGATATACATACCTATTTAATTTATAATCTTATATGTTGTACAGTCCTGTATATCTACTAACTCACATTTAGTCACATACAAATACATGCAAACCTAAAGCACAAAAGCTGTAAAAGTATATTTACCAAGAACAGAGGCTACACAGGTTCCTCCATTTTGACAGTAATTATAACAATGGTTGGTTTCACATCTTTCTCCTGAATAACTTGGCCAGCAGTGACATCTTGGATCACCTTTCTCATTGATAATGCATCTTCCTCCATTTTCACACATCAGTTTACATGTGTCATCTGTAGTTTAATGGGAAAAAAAATGCAGGTTACTGAAATCTTCAGGAATTCTTTGTTGCATTAACCAGAACAGAAACGTGTATGTTGTGGGAGTGGGGTGGCAAGGCTGAGCCAAATGTACTTTTACAGAATCAGATCTTACTCACAAAAACTTCTGCATCTCTGAGTCAGTTAATCTATGGGGTGCATCTCCACCCTGCCTTCTGCCTGACTTCAGACTAACATGGCTAATTATTTCTCCATGTACTACCTTTGTTCTCCCTCTCAAATACCAGGTCTGTTGGGGGCCATGTCTCCCTTAATTGTACCATAGCCTTTCAGGTAATTACATTTGCTCATCTAGTAGTTACATTATAACAAAACATGTTTTTCAAGCCAATTTGATTATGCTACAACCATAATTATCACATAATCATAATTCCAGAGTGTGTGCTGTTTGAAAATATGATTCTTTAATAAGGATATAGCCAAGGCGGAAGGCTGCAATCCTATATGAAACCTTTTTCAACACACCATGATTAAAATACCTGTAGAATTGCTTAGATTAGTTAGTTCATACTGTAGATTAGTTAGTCAAGATTCCTCTACCAACATCCAGTTTAGACAGTTCTGATCTCTGTAGTGCAAACGCAAGCCCAACATAGCTTAAAATTATCAAGTAGGCAGCAAGGCCATCTCTAGTTTGGGAAGGCCTTTCCCATCAAGGGAACTATAGAGATTATATCTGAATTTTATTTTGCTATTTTTGCCATTAGTAATAAGAAGAAATTAGTTGAAGTAACTACACTAGTAAGGAATGTGGCCAGGGATGAGATACATTGTTAATTAGGGTCCTAGGCTCTCTTTCTTTACTTTCTATTTGCTTTCTGGTTATGCATTTCTTTAATAGCTACCACAAATGATAACAGGGAGTGATTTCATGATTATCTATCCAGGTACCAAGGTACCAATCATGTATCAAAATCACAAATTGTCAGTCTCCCTTTGCACACTAAATGCAGACAAGTATGGTTTTTCTGGTCTTAGTTTCATAAGACCAGACTACTGGAACAAAGCATCTTGTGCAGATCAAATTTTGGTCACAACATATTTCAAAGGATGATAGCTGTGTCAGCCAAACTCCCAAGGTAAATGCTTTTCACCTCTGTAATACAACTGAAGAGAGGCTAGGGAGACAGCAATGCTGGGTACTGCCTTGGAGGGTGGAAGGTGGAAATAGCTACTGGAGTAGCTGGCCATGCTATAGCTGGCCAGCTGGCGAGCTGGTTCAGCTGTTCCTGACTTGTGCACCAAAGAGCCCTGGGGACGGAAGCACCTCTGTTATTCCTCTGCTTTACTTACATATGTTTTTTAACTTCCCAGGGGAAACATTCTATTGGGAAGAATTCAAAATATACTTCTCTAATTAAGCCTGTGTCACATCAAATTTTGAAATGGAAGATAAAATTTTAATTTTATAGTATTTTGCAGTTTGGTATTTTATTCTCCTGCTTGTCCTGAATTTCCTGCATAAGTATAATTTTTCCTAAAGGAAGAATGGAATGGCATGGTCCTCTCTACTTTGACTTGGAAGAAAAGACTTGCATATATTTCAATTATTCTTTCTCCGTATCTGGCTGCATTCTCCTTTTTTTAATAAGGAGATGTATTTGTAATATATTTGCTTAAGCCAGCAAAACATTTCTTTTTGTGATCCTTGACAGTTTCCCTTGTTCAAGGGTAAGAAAGTTGACCTTCCATGAAGGCAGCACTAAACGAGGCAATCATGCAATGCTTTCTGTACTTTTTAGACACTTTTGGCTTTATTTGGTGATTAGTCATTTTTCCTCTCACCTCTTTAGAAAATCTACACTACATTCCTTTCTTGGCTGGAACAAATTTTCCTCTTTGCTAAGCATTTTTCTTTAGGAGACACATTGCTCTGTGCTCGTGTCTTGGGGTGAGACAATAAATGAGTGTATAATTGTCCAGGGCAACAACTTAAGGAACTACACTCTTTGGGAGAAGAAGCCTACTTCTTTCCCTGAGAAAAAAGTAATTTATTTCAGCACAGGTATTTTGCTTAATTTGCAAAGGAATATACTTTTTGTTGCTTTACCACTGAGTGAATCTAGCAAAGAAGATTACTCAAGAGATTAATGTTATATTAGGACTGAGTGATTTTTCTATTTTTCTTACTTGTATCATAGAATCATAGAAGTCGGGTCGGAAGGGACCTTGTAGATCTTCAAGTCCAACCCCCCGCCTGGGCGGGAGAAAAGACTGGACTCAAATGAGTCCAGCCA
>NW_017728949.1:71027859-71033479 GCF_001723895.1 Crocodylus porosus
AGTTTATAGACAGTCACCAGGTCCCCCCTCAGCCTTCTCTTGTGAAGGCTGAACAGGTTTAGGTCCCACAGTCTTTTTATGTAGGGTCTGCCCTGTAGTCCCTGGATCATGCGGGTGGCCCTCCTCTGGACCCTTTCAATTTTGTCCACATTCCTCCTGAAACAGGGTGCACAGAACTGGATGCAGTACTTCAGCTGTGGCCTGATCAGCGTCGCATAGAGGAGGAGGATCACCTCACTGGCTCTAGTTGAGATGCGTCTGTGGATGCACGACAAGGTCCGGTTAGCCCTGCCAACTGTGACCTCACATTGTCAGCCCATGTTCATCTTGAAGTCAATAATGACTCCAAGATCCCTTTCTGCCTCCGTGCTCTCAAGAAGGGAGTTTTCTATTCTATAAATGTCAGCTCACTCATGTCCATCAATCAGTACTCTCTGGGTCCTAGCATAGCATTGTATGAAAATATCAGAACCTGTCTGCTAGCTGTAAGAAAAACCTTCCCTTTGAAGGCCATCAATAATTCCATTTATAATTATTCTTTATTTAATATGGTGGGTTTCCATCCTCTCTGGAATATTAAAGAGGGATATGGAAGGTGAGTAGTTCTAGGGAAAAATTAAAATGTATTTTTTAGTCCAAAGTGAAAAAGGAAGGTTAAAATGGATGAAAAGTTTCTTAGTTTCATAGATGTTAGGGCCTAGAAGGGACCTTACAGATCATTGGGTCCAGTCTCCCTGTGCTTGGGCAGGAAAGACTGTTGGGTTCAAATGACCCCAGCAAGATAGTCTTCAAAATTCTTTTTGAAGATGGCCAGGATGTGCACCACCTCTGCGCGGAGTCTGTTCCAAACCCCGGTACTCTACTTGTAAAGAAGTTTTTTCTTATGTCTAGTCTGAAGCAATCTTCAATCAGTTTGTGCCCATTATTTCTTGTCCTTGCCTTGGGGGCCTTGGTGAATCGATGCTCCCCCAGGCCCTGATATACACCCTTGATATACTTAAAAACACATACATACACACACATACACACACACACACACATATACATACACATATATATACAGACACACACATTAATGGTGCTTCATTTTGATCATGGAAAATGTGGATTTTGAGTTACTTATTTTAATCCCAAAATTGGAGATTTGTTTTTGATCAAAGAAAACCAGGATCCCTGATCATAAGTGTTCTCCTTGTTTTAGGAGATGGGTGAAAATAAGAAAGGCAACTTAAAGGTTACACAAAGTGAATGTTTGCCGGAGACAGAATTTTAGAATGTGGTGTAACGCACATATGGATTGACCCCCCCAGACTCCTCAGCAAAACAGTTGAACTATCTAGAATCTGTGTTTGAAATAAGAAAACCCCAACAATAACTGACTGATGGGAATACCACATTAAAATAAAAATTCAGTTTTGTTCAAGAACAGCTGCATTTCCAGATCTTTGCAGCTCTCCTCAAAATCTTTATCTAGCCTAGAGAAAGCAAGTGTTTGTTTTTAAAATATAGTTGATAAAGATTTGAATTGAGAATATTCATCTAAGTGTTAAACAGTCCATTCCACTGTTCAATGCTGTCTTCTAGAATAAGTCTCTATAAATGTTTAAAGTATAATCAATGTCCTCCTTTTTTGATTCATTGTGCGGCACAATATCAAATGTAGTAAATACTCATTTTTCAAAACTGAAATGTTCCTCTGTGCATCTGAGAACTGTTAGATCCTGAAAAACAGTAGGCATAAACTATGCTTCTGCTGTCAATACATAAATTAGAAACTGATTTGTGCTTCATCAATTATAATGAAATACAGGAGATGTAAGCTGAATATTTCTCTAAGAATATCATAAATAAGAATTGGATATAAACTATTTTTTATTATGAAATGTTAAATACACTCAAAATGCTAATCAGATGGTTCAAACAATGATAGCTAAAAGGAGCTGGTTGTACAGTTGTAAAAGCATATAGTTGGATGATTTAATGCATGATAAGTAATTAGAGATGAAGGAAAATGAGCAATTTGGATTCAATATTTACATAAATCTATTGAGGGTATTCAGCAGTCCAAATTCCTCAGATTGTTCATATAAAGAAAAAGCAGATAGTCAGGTCAATGTATCGTAATATTTTTATGTAGCAATGCTAAAAATGAATCGCTGTACGCAGGATCCCAAAGAGATTTGAGTCAAGAATTTCTTTTTTGACAAATTTAGAGATGCAATAATTGGAAAGGTATACTTTCCTGTTATGAAGGACCTCTCGTTTGCTGATGCTTATCTAGAAAAAACTAACACCAAATAGTGTAGAGCCATGACAGGATGCTTCACCTTAGTCATACATAGGGCTAAAGAAATAAATCACAGCACACAGCATTGTAGGAATGTGACGAGGGAGAAAGCAGAAGTGGTGACTTCGGGTTCACAATTGCACATGTGGCTGTTGGCAGCGGCCGTTTTTGTCTGTCTGTCATCACCCCCTCAACTGGCAAGTCAGTGCCCAGGGTGATAACCTCTATTTCCTGCCCCCTAGTTATACCGCTGAAGGCACACTAGCATGAGGTGCTTCATTTCTCTAAAAGCATCATTTATCTAAAACCATAGGGACTCATCCTACTCAGAAGGCCCCAAAAGGATGCGCTATCAAAAGGAAAACTTTAAATCTCAATTTTCCTCAAGAAAACCCTTGAGGGGAGCTGATGGCTACAGGTGACTGGCTTGATTTTGGCTGTGGAGAACATACATTTATATAATTTACTGGATTACAGAAACTCATTAGCAATTCCCTTCCTGTCTACTTATACAACACCTGTCAATTGATTTCTAAACGTTATATGATAAACTGGTGGCCACATTGTACTGGGACTGGAATTATAATATATTTAAATAGTAGTGTAATCACATTGTGGAGATGTATTTTTCAACTTTTATGTACTATTAAGCTCATGTAAGTGGAAAGCTTATTAAGTGATGGGAAAGAATTATATTGTAAGTACAAAATAGCACACCTAGCTTCTAACAGTACATATTTTAAGACTACCCACGAGTAAATAAGTAATCTAGTCATGTGATAAACTTTTCAGTTCTATAAACTGAACTTTTCAGTTCAGTGGTAATTTCTTATAAAATTGATAAATCATACTATAATTGTAATTGCAACACGCATACAGTTTGGTTACAGTCAATCCACTAAAAGTGAACAAACCAATAAGAGGGAACACCAACAAAAAGAAGACAGGCAATTACAAAATATGTCACAGCTCTTGCTGATTCTGAGCAAAAGTTTCTGGATTCTATTCTCTGAGGGATTACTAAAATCAGCTGGAGTCTTGCCATTGACTTCAGATTAGGACATTACGACAGACTACTGACAAAAATCATTACCATATAATCCTTTCTTGGATTAACACTGGATGAATGTGCTGTACTAGCAGGAGTTTGACAGCACAGCCAGATAGGAAACTTTGTTTCAGAGGTATTGACTAATGTCACTTCACCAAAAGTGTTCCAAGACAATGGAGATGATAATAACTTTTAACGACTTGAATGGGTACAGGTTGGGATGCTTTATCTACACTGTATAGCCCTTCTCAAAGAAATAGAATTAGAATCCATGCATAAAATAACTTGCCTGCAAAGACCTAGAAGTTGGCTATTATTTCACTCCTATTTTGTCTCTATTTTGCCCATCATTCCAAAACAAAACAAACAACCTCCCCCCTGGTTATTCACAACTGATTTCACTTTCAACAACCTAAAATACTCTTACTGTCTTTTCTTTGGGAATTCTTAGCATCAACCCAGTGACTGCCAGACAAGAATGTCAGCCTGATAGCAATTACAGTCCCAGAAGTCAATCAAGGAGCTAAAATAGAAATCAGTTCCAACCTAGCCAGCATTTCTTTGGCAGGCCCTAATGTTTAAACATTGAAGTCTAACTAAAGTGCCAGATGAAGACCTATGAGCCGTGAAAGCAAAAATTTTACAATACCTTTCATACTATTTTACCCATGTCAAAGTGTTGCAAAGACACGCATTTATCTGTGTGCTGAAACCCCAAGTTGTTAAATTTATGTTTATAATTTACAGAGCTTCTGCAAAAGCTAATATCTTAAGCAAATGGATAAAAAGCCCAGAAAGAAAAATCCATAACTAGAGCATAAATTGAAATCAGAGTACAAAGAAGTTATTCAGCCAAGGGACAATGCTATTTAAGCATTCATTTTCTATGTCTACTCTATAGTGTGCTTTGCTAAATGTAAGGGATGATATTCATGTAGCTGCACTGAATACTTTATGTTTATCTAAACAAAGAGATGGATTAGTCTGATATGCACAGTTGGCTGAATACTGTGGTTTTATCCTCAGAAGTACTTTGGAAGAGCTTGACTGAATATAATGGCTTCAATTATATTTATTTAATTATTATTTCAGTTTCAATTTTATTTGCTATGCCACTTTTTACATATGTTATGGCTTTTTGACCACTGCTGTCTAATGTATTCTGATCGTCTTTTAGGTATTCTCCAAAGAGGGTAACAGTTAACTTAGGGCATATCTAGACTCCTTCTGTAGGCCTGAGAATGCATTGAGAACTACTTCCCACCCACTTAGGCAAACTCTCTGCATACCAAATAGGGAAATGAGACAGAGACAGAAGTAGGAATTTGGAGTCGGGAGGCATCTTCACTGTGGCTTCACTGAC
The DNA here is from genome assembly GCF_001723895.1 of Crocodylus porosus. Taxonomy (NCBI): domain Eukaryota; kingdom Metazoa; phylum Chordata; order Crocodylia; family Crocodylidae; genus Crocodylus; species Crocodylus porosus. The sequence continues at coordinate 71,032,561 of NW_017728949.1, forward strand.
TCTTTTCTGTATTTGATGTGTGTAGGGCCGGGCAGGCAAGGTTTGTTTCTCAGTGGTGCACTTAGATATCAGCAATGCTTTAGAGTAGTTAAGAATCTATTGCCTTTCTTTTTCAACAGTGAATAAAATGCCATCTTCCATCCTACTGTTAATTCAGCTTGGTCAAATAGATGTTTCTGTAGTGCTTTCATTTGGATTAATGCATACAGATTTGTCACTTCTAAATGTTGCTGCTCTATTTACATTCTGTTCCAGATCATTGCTAAAATATTGAATATCACCACGTTTTGGACCCTTGTTTATTTGTCTTTTGCCATGACAGAAATTGACCATTTATTCTTATATTTCTCCCCTCTGTTTCACACATTATCTAATACGTACCCAAGAAGCTTGGATCAGTGCATGTTCCATTAATCAATGATTTTCCTTCTGGACATGAACACGTTGCACCAGAAGGGCTAAGCAAACAGAGGAACTCACATGTCAATTCCAAACAAGGATTAGGTGCTGTCAAAAAAAGAGAAAAATATATACATATTTATGTTCTTTTATTACACTTGTTCTGGGACAAAAGTAATAATCAAATGAAACAAATTTGCATTTTCTGCAAGCCCTGGTGAACCCAATTGACTGACCATCTGAAACCAATTGAATGAACACAGGGTGGGTAGTTAAACAGACTGTATGCAGGACAAACTAGTCCCAATAATACGCATGTGAAAACCATGAATTAAAATAAAAATAACCCCCAGAAAACCGGATGCAAACTTTCCTAGGGTTTTGATGGGAGACAGATTTGCCATTTTGATTCCATAAGCTACAGTTAAACAAAGGCAGAGATGGAACTGGGACTAGCTTCCCAGATTAAGGACAATAAGAAGTCTTTTTTTAAATATGTAGGGGGTAAAAAGAAGGTCCC
>NW_017728949.1:71033579-71036640 GCF_001723895.1 Crocodylus porosus
CTACCCTGGGGGTGTTTAAGAGGAGGTTAGATGCACATCTTGCTGGGGTCATGTGACCCCAGTATTCTTTCCTGCCATGGCAGGGGGTCGGACAAGATGATCTGCTCAGGTCCCTTCCGACCCTAGAAACTATGAAACTATCGAAGTTGTTAACCTTGGATCTGGATCTGATGTCCCCTGAAGCATATGGAGTTGTGGGGGGACTTATGGTATTATAGTATGGGTCCATTTGTTCAAGTTAATGTTAAATGAGTTCTAGCAGAAGAATTCCCTCTTCTTCACAACTTTCTTTAATTTTGTTTCTCAGCACAGCATTTAGAGATTTAAAACCAAAGAACCCTCCTCTTCTGGAATTAAGCTTTTAATCATGTAGTTTGCTAAACCTTTGCTTAAATTTAAGCAATGAATAATTCCACTAAATTCAGTCATGACTACTCACACTAGATTGGGAATTAAAAGACTTCACCACACCTACAGCAAGAGGTATCAATACTATTGTCCTGATCAAATTCTAATTCAGATAATTACTTCTGGCCTGCTTACTTTTTCTTGCAATTTCAATTGGATGCAGGATTCTTTGCTTCCTGAAAGGTAGCATTCTTAAATAACTGTTGCCTTCCTCTATAGTGATAACTGAAGTGTTTTTCAGAGGGAATTATTTTGTAAAGTATGTTAAGTTCAAGGAAGAAAGACACTGCATAAATATGAAATATTTTGGCAGGATGCTGTGGGAAGTCATAATATGGAAATCAGAAAGTTAAAAATAACCGTAATTATATAGCACAATTTTAAAAAACGACACACTTACCACCAGAATCATTGGTATTATGAAGAAAAAAAGCTGACTGGTTGTGACTGCTGTTTTTTTTTAATGGTGCACTTTTAATGCGGATACCCAAGACCAGGCAAATCATAAGTGTAGGGGGTTATAAATAGGGAAAATATATATTATTTATGTTGTTACATAGAAACATTGCAGTTAGTTTTTATACACCAAAATATGAACAAATCCATTCTTCTTTTAAATATTCAGTCAAGTATAATACATTTACAGCAGTAAGTCACTTTTTTCTTTATTCTTATAAATAATTTTTTAATAAGAGCTAGTTTAATGTAATTACTCCTACTCACAGTCTATTTGTTTGTAGCGATGAAAAATCAAGGCACTTTTTGTTTTATCAAAATCTAAGTTCAGGCGTTCCACAGAGCCTCTGCCAAATTTATGTACTCTAAATGCACCAGTTTTAGGTCCTGCTCCATATATGTAATCCTCAAAAATGTCAATTCTGTGTGGATGTAACAAACCTGAATGAAAGTAAATACATGTCACATTTTAATGCTGACATTCTTCCCCTTAAAATGAATAACAAGCAGACAGTCCTGTTAATACCTACAAGAGTCACATAGCTCTACAAGCTATGTGTACACATTCAAATGATATGAAGGAATTCTCCCAGGGGTTTTCCTCATAGAAAACCTTACTTTGGCAAATGTTCAAATGCTGAACCTTTGAGAAGCAGAGATCTTGCAGTGCTGGTGCTGCTAAACTAGGAGGAACCACTGCACACTGTCTCCTTAAGTGGAGGGATCAAAGCACCCTGGGATGCTGGAGGACTATGCTGTGGATTCTTGTGCAGACATTCAGTCTTCCAGAGTGAACTGCAGGAGTGATTTAACTTGGGGGTTCCCGGGTTATTTTTCTCCCAGACTGACCTGGGACAGCAGTGACTGTCCCAGAAGAAATTGAATGTCTATATGTGTTGTCTGTATGCATAATGTGAGGTGGCCCTTCAATGACAGTTGGGTAGGATACCACTGAATGGTCAAGATAATACAATGCATGTTCTCACTGTTACACCACAGTTACTTGTTACTGTAGCCAAAGTTGATTTTGTCTGGCTTCAATTTCCAGCCATTGGCTCTTGCTATGCCCTTCTACCCTAAATGATACTTAGCGCTCAGTATTTTCCCCATATAAGGTTACAAATATAATATACACTGTTATCTTCTACTTCAGCTTTTTAAGCTGACTTTTTCATTCCAGACAGTTTTTCCAACCCACAAACACTTTTAAGGCTTGTCTCTGAACCAATTTCCAACAATAATTTTAAAATGTTGATGTTTCCACTGATTTAACATGGGCCTTGTTTATATTTAACAATGCTATATCATTTAAACATAATGTTGTATAACATTGTGTGATATTAAGTTAAATATATATTACATCTCTTCACTTCTATTTATCAAAAATATTTCTATAAATAAATATTTCTCTTAAAAATAAATTCAAGTTTATTTTACAAGATCTTTTGGGGGTAGGGTAAAACCCTATGAACCTGGATGAATTTTGTTCCCATGCTTTAATTCTTTACTCATTAAACACATTATTTTGCCTACAAATAATGTTAGGCTAAGCAGTTTATAATTTCTCAGTTATCGTTTTTATCTATTAAATAGGTGAACAGTTTCACCCCAAGATAGTCAATGTGTTCTGAATAACAAATATAGGACAAAGTCGAATTCATACATACCTATTCCTGTTGCCATATGGAGTCCTAATGAAGTCAGTCAAGATGCTTTTGCACCTACTAAATGCCAAGACTGGTACTTTACAATCCACCATATTTGGATAGTGCTACATAACTTTAAAGTAGTCTAGCTAATTATAAGAATGATATTATAATTATAAGAATTATAAGTCAAATAATCATTTTAAATGGTGGCCTCAGTATCTTTAGTAGCATTTCATTCACAACATGTGTCACAGTGAAAAAACCCCCACATCTGCATACCTTGTTTACTGCTCACAGATACAACCAAATCAGAGCCATCAAAAAGAACACTGCCAATAACAGATAATTCAAAATCGGCCCAGAACAAACGCTGACTGAATGAATCAACTACAAGACCTGGAAAAAAATAAGAAGCATGGGTTTGAAATATGTACTAGAGAATACAAAAATATACCTTATATAAGAAAAATACTTTTTTACAGATTTCATAGACACTGGGGCTGGAACGGACCTCGGAAGATCCTTGGGTCCAGCCCCCCACCCAAAGG
>NW_017728949.1:71036994-71060247 GCF_001723895.1 Crocodylus porosus
CACATCCTTTCTGAATTGTGGAGCCCAAAACTGGATGCAATACTCCAGCTGCAGCCTCACCAAGGCCGAGTACAAGGGGAGAATGACATCCCAGGATTTGCTTGAGAAGCATCTATGGATGCAAGCCAGCATTTTGGTCACTTTACTAGCTGCAGCATCGCACTGCTGACTCATGTTCATCTTGTGGTCAATGATGACCCCCAAGTTTCTTTCTTCTGTAGTGAGTCTCTTTCTTCCATAGTGAGTCTCTTTATCCTTCATCCCCCATACCTGAGGGATATATTTTTGCCCTGATCCTGCAATATGCCATATTTATGCCAGAGGTGGCCAAAATATGGCCTGCAGGCTGGATTCGGCCTGCCACGCCATTCTATCTGGCCCACAGAGCCCCTAAAAATTTTAGTAAATGAATATTTATTTGCCCTGGCTCCCTGCCAAATCCATCTGGAGTCAGGGCAGTAGGACTCAGAGGGAGCCCTCAGCAGGCTTGCAGGCTTGAGCAGCCCAGCCCTGCCTACCCCCAGCCAGTTCCCTGCTTTCCTGCCCCCACCCACCCTGCTCCAGCACCATGTGTCTGTGGCTCTCAGTAGCATCCACAGATCGCAAAGCATGGGACCATGTGGTAGGGGTGTGTACGTGTGTGCACTCACTCCTCAGGAGGCACAGGGGCAAAATATGTGCATTTCTGCAGGTATGGGGCAGAGTGTGTGTATGTGTGTGCAGGCACAGGGGCAGTGTGTGCATGTGCAGGCACAGGGGCAGAGCATGTGTGGGTGTAGGCACAGGGATAGAGTGTGTGTGTGTGTGTGTGTGTGTGTGTGTGTCCATCTGTCTGTCTGCAGGCACAGGGGCAGAGTGTGTGTGTGTGTGTGTTTGTACAGGCACAGGGGGAGTGTGTGTGTGTATGTGTTCATAGGGTGAGTCCCACATGCATGCCCCTCCATACACATACACCTATGTTTCCCCTCGCACTGCCATACGCAAACTCCAGCCACCCTCCCCCCATACCACCACACCCCACATACCCATACACCCACAGCCCCCAGAAACCTATACCCCCCAACAATATACAAGAATAAGACTTCATTTTAAGCTATCTTTTAAGCCACCTCTGTGTACACTACACAAACACATGAAAATCAGGACAAAAATATTTTTTGAAATCAAATTAATGAATGTTCTCTTGCTGAAAGGAGTATTTCCAGGGGCAAGGGGAGGGATAGGAGGGACTTCTGGTGGCAAAGGTCAGGGTTTAGTGGGTGGGACTTCTGGTCACAAGATGGCAACCAGGGGGTGGGACACCTGTCAAGGGGTGGGTCTACCTGTGCAGCCCTTGGCAGCTTGCCAAAACTCTGCCTGTAATAACTGCCCACCCTGATATATGCAGTGTTTCTTTGAGCTCAGTGGTACTCTATGAAGGTGTGACAGCTAGACTAGCAGCAGTAAACTAGTGGATGAAGATGGCATAGTCTGATGTGCACTTCCCAACTATGCTTTGTGCTGCTTGGCAGAGCAGAAACAAAGCATGTGCTTTTGTTGCTTATTCTCTTACATATTATCTGTAGGAGAATAATTTGAAACAAGAAAGTTGTTTAACTTAACCAGACTAAGTATTTTAAAATATTTCAACAATGATACTCAAATATTAAGAACAAAACACAGACTGTGCCTAACCAGCCTCTTAGCAACAGCTTTAATAGTTAAATCAAGCAGTCCTTGTTTTATCAGAGAATATTTAAATGATTAATTTCCTATTTTTAGTCCTGTTGAAAGCTCCAGCCTCATAGAATTGAACCATATAATAATCTAATTCCACTTCTTTCACTGTCATAGTTAATCATTTTACATAAAACAGAAAAAAAGTATTTTTCTTCCTATTGATAAGTAATCTAGAAAAACACACCACAAAGATATGCATTGCAAGAAAAACTTTTTCCCCTTAAAATAGTTAATCAACTACAGATAGAATAAAGGAAGCTGGAAAAAAGTTTTATTCTATCATGGTAAAATGGGAGTATTTTTGGTGCTCCATTAAAAATATTAATTCTAAGGACTGAACAAATCATTCCACTGAAATAAAGTAAAATAAATCAGACAACCTACTGACAGTTGGATGTGTAGATGAAGAGAATAATTTCTTGTAAAAGCTGAAATGATGCTCTATGATAAATGGTAATCAGAAATTGCTAGAAGCATTCATCATGCCCTATGCTCAATTTATTCTAATATGTTTTCATAAAATGTATTTTAATTACAAATTAATACAGAAATAATATATACTTATTTATTCTCTCAGAGGTATATTCTTGAAGTTAGTTTAATGAGAAAGAAGCCACTGCTTTTCTTTCCTCATACTTGAACATATGGCATCACTGTGGCATGTGTAAATCCTCTAAAATCAAGCACAAATGCCTAATGTCACACTCACTTTTTAGCTAGAATGGGAAACTTATACTTGGGAACAAATTTAGGAGCAGTAGGGTACAAGTGCTCAAAAAAGCTTCACACTTTTTATAATCAGAACAGTAGTCTTATTTGAGGAAAAAATAGAAGCCATAGGAAAAGAATGGCCCAATTTTTGGCATGCTGAGAAGATACTAGTAGTGAAAGGCTATAAATCTGGGTAAAATATATAAAAAATCTGTCAAAACATTACAAGACCCCAGGGAATTGTATTTTTCATCATACAGACAGGGAACAAAGATACAAGGAAGATGTCATAGAACATATTTTTCAGTTAGCAGATGGATGAAATAGAAAATTTTGGAAACTTAAAGGTGCAATAACTTTAAACTCAGCCTGACTATTAATTAACTAATGCTTTCCAGTAAAAAGCAAGGAGCATCATTTGTTAATTTCCACATAATTCACCCCATTAAGAATTCAGGGGTGTAGCCAGATGTTTAGCTAAAACTTCCTAGAATAGAAAATGGGTAGAGATAAATATCATGAAAATACGCTAATTCAAAGTCATGTTTCTGGTCTGCCTAGAAATAAAACATCTGAATTTTAGATCAGTTTGGTTTTACTCTTTCTAGCAAACCTCAGTGAGGCTAATACTAACCATTTGGGAATTGGGAGTGTAAGACAATCTTAAAACATTTTATACAGACTGAAAAGATCATGATCATGACAATGACATTTTTTGTGTTTGTGTTCCAGAATTTGAGTGGTCTTTTCACAGCTTCCCTTACCTGATTTGCTATGGTATAAGTTGTTAGATTGTATCTAATCAGGTAAGAAGAGATCATTTCTTTATATATGTAAAATGAAGAATAAATGCTCAATACTATAAACACGATTTAGAATAAACTTAGAGAGAAATGTATTTATTTTTTATATGATCAGAAAGAAAAGAATAGACCAGTGGTGGCTTAATAATAGGCTGTGTTAGTTAGATATGATCAGATCTGTATTTTGGTATTTCCTTTGTCATGAACACAATTTTACTTTTCTTTTCCTTTCTACCAATGGAGCCATAATAGTAACTCACATGATCTTTACTGTCACTTTTCTTGTTGAACTTAAATTTATAGATAATTAAGTTGTCACTTCTCTGAATAGTAACATATCTTTTCATATTTTTATTAAAATAAATGGGTTTTGAAGTTTTCCATGGCATTCAATGCAGTAACTATTAGACTGAAGACATTTTTATAAATGTAAGCATATAACTATTAATTAGTTCTGCCTTAACTGATTATTTCATGTTAACTAACAATTTTGGAACAGCAGTTATTTTAATCAATTATCTCTGCTTCTTTAGTATTGTCCTATAAGTCATTGGGCGTGTTTACATGTCCATTAATGCGCACTACTTACTGTGCATTAAATATAGTACTTGGAAAATGAAGTACTAAATAAACACGTAGTAGGCTGCCCTCCTGAGCATTATCATGACTGGACATTTTTTCCTGATGGTTAATGAGCAGTAGACTAATACTGCTGTGCATTAACCTAATAGCATGGTTTTTGCCATGACACTGTAAAGTGCAGTCATCAGTCTGCTGCTCATTAAGTGTTTCGTGTAGAGGTGCCCATTGTGTTATGTTACATCAAGTTATGGAATTTTAAAATATAATTAAGAATATTCAGCTGTAACTATGCATGTCTAGTATATAAAATGCTCAACTCTCTTAAAACAGGAACTGGAATTCAGAGAAGAACTTTATACTGAACTACTAAAAACTTTGTAAGGGAGGAGGTTGAACAGCTGTATACCTGTAGGTCTCTGTAAATTTTTCTGCACCAGTATCCTTCTCAGAGTACCATCCATTGATGCTTCTTCTATGTGAGAGTGGTCCCCAATGACTGTCCAATACATCATCCTAAAAATAGCAAATATAAAACAGTTGTTTTGAATTAACATAAATTAATACCTCTCTTCCAAAACTCTCAAAATACTTTACATCCAGGAGGTGGAGAAGTTTTAGCCTCATTTTGCAAATGGGAAAACTGAAGTAGAAATGCAAAATAAATAATCTAACCAAAACTACACATTTGAAAACCTTATTACATTTTATTTGCTTAAGTTTATGTTTGTACTTCTATTATTGTTAAAATGGGGGGAAGGGAAATGATAAAATACCAGCAAAATTACATACCCCTTTTTTGGATTTACAGCAATTGCATATGGTTCTCCTGCCATATTAGTAAGGAGCCTTGTACAGTTTGGTCCATTCAACTGTCCTACATTAATGGAGTATCTTAAGCTTGTCCAGTGAGTTGTATAGTAACTGAACCAATGCATTCTAGAATGATCAGTCCAGTAAATATTTCCAGCAATCCAATCAACAGCAATGTCTCTTGGTCTTTTGAATTCAGGACACTAGAAAGAACGGATTTTGAAATTAGCATTATCAAGTTTATATTTTATAGTATTTACGTATTTGCAGGTTAGCATATTTAACTTCTATATGGACACGTCTACATAAGGTGTTTACTACGGAGCTGACTAACTAGCTCCACGGTAAATGTCTCAGCATTTATATATAATCCCAGGAGCTTCCCCAGAGCAATAAGACCTGGAGTTTATCGCTGTGTATTAATGGCATGTGTAGGCATATCCTATATGATATAAATAAGATATATAAATAAATAAAAGTTTCTATGAACAATTATACTGATTATATTTTAGTGGCCACATATACGAGCTATAGTTTCAAATACAGAAATAGAGCCGTTTATGATTATATGACTATAGGCACACAAGTCTGATGTGAATATATTCAGTAGCACAGAAGTTTCTCCAGCAGGTAATATCTATCCATTTGTTCACTGGTTCACAGTAGCAGATAGTACAGAAGTGAAATTTCACCATTTCCCTACTTCTGAATGAAGTTAGTGCCACTATAATTATTAAGAGAAAGTGACCAGCTTCTATTAACACGGAAAATAATACAAAAGTTATTATTAAAAAGCCTGAGCTGATACTATGAATATAAATAATTTTATTCTAAAAGAATTTTCAAAATGTAGTTCATTACAGTTTGACAAGGGCATTTAACTGTTCAAGAGATGGTCCAGTTTCCTGATAATTGGAATAAGAAGCAGATTAGGAGACAGTATGCCCTCAAGTAGGGGAAAGCTACATACTGGGTACATCTATATGTGTGCTTTAACGCAAAGTTGTATAATTAGCTCTGCAGTCAAATGTCATTGTCTACATGTGTACCGGTATTGTGGTGCATTGAATCAGGAACAATACTATCCTATGGCTGAGTAAATAACTGTGCTGAAATGCATGTGCAGACTGTCTCAGGGGCTGGTTGGGGCATGAGGGTACTAAAGTGTGGGGATACCAGCCGCATGGCTGTACACTTTAGCATTCTCCTGCCCTAGCCAGCCTCTATGCCACCCAGTGCTGCAACCTGGAACCCAGGGTAGTATTTCTTACAATAAATCTCTTCTGTTAAATATACTTTCTGGTGGTTTATTTGAGGTTGGGGTTTTATACCTACTATCTCCTGTAAAATGGCAGGTTCTAAATTAATTAGGATCTTTATTATCCCTCTAAAATGATTTAACTTGTGCAATTTGAAGTCAACAATTAGATATGTAAAGCCAAATTTTGCTATTAAATATTTTTGAAAATTAAGAGTAATGAATGAGTTTAGACCTGTAACAGGGCCATCTTAAGGCCAATCACTACATCAGCTCACCCACCTGTTTAGGGCAGTCTGCCCACCTGCCTTTTCTGCCACGCCTTTTCTGTAACTAAAGTAGGTCCTAGGTGGGAGGCTGCCCATTTATTTGCCCTAATGCCAAGGGTGAAACGCATGGCTCCAAACCTTCTTGTATACTGCATCCCATGCCTTGCAGATGGCAACCGTATCCACTGTTAACTGCCTGGGTCCTTAACTGGGCTGCACTCAGCTTCTGGCCCAAACTTGGCCTGAGGCATCCTCAGACCTACCTGGACCATATACCCACTTCGTTGGGGCTGCCCCCTCACTGACTGGGGCTGTTCCTTCCTCTGGGGCCTCACACCTGTACTGAAGCTTCAATACCCTACCCCTCACTGGGGCCTCAATATCCAATGCCCCCACTGGGGCTTCTACCCTGCCCTTCACTGGGCTGCTGGACCTGATGCCCTTTGGGCCTCAGGCTTCACTCAGTGGGTGTGGGCTCTGTCTCAGGCCCCCTTCTCTCAGCCTGGACCCTGCCTCAGGCCCCACTCAGTGGGCCGTGGCCCTGTGCTAGAGGTGTGCCTTTCCCTCTCCACAGGGTCACCCACAAGGCAGTGGGGGCTGAGGCTTTCCAGAGTCCCATACTTGTCTTTTACTGGGGAGGACTGGTGTGGTATCTTCTGGAGACTGCCCCTGGCAGCCCCACCACACCATCCTCCCCATCACAGTGTAGCTTTCAGTTATTCCCCAAGACCAGGAACCTTCTCCATCCCCATAGTTCCTACGCTTGACATCCAGGTGTTCTGGGAGCGGCAGTACCCTGGCCGGGAAATGTTTAACCTTCAGCTCCCCAGTTGTAACTGCTAGTTCTGCTTTCAGAGCCTAGCCTTATCTCTAGGCTCTGCAGCCTCTACCAATCAGGTGGCCTCCTGACTCTCATGTGACCGCATGATTGGGTCTTCTCCCACCTTCAGGCTGCTTGCCGCTTGCTCAAACCCCTTTAAATGGCTGGTGCAACCAGTGCTCTAAAACATGAACCCCTACAAGTTGAATTTGACATCTACGTGTGTTACCGTATTAGTCCACAGGAGACTAATTAACTCTGCCATAGGTTAGTGCTTGTAAACACAAGCACTATCCTATAGTGGCATTCTTTAGTGCACAGCAACATAGGTATAGATACTGACAGGGCTGGCTGGGGCACGAGGGTGCGTCAGTGTGAAGGCTGCCTGACAGACAGTCCCACACTAGATCTCCCTTGTGCCTCAGCCAGCCCCTCCACAGTACACTGAGCCAGGTCAGAGCAGCCCTGGGTAAGAGCAGGATTGATTCCCTGGGTCCTCTGCCAGCAAGGGCTGCTCCAGCCCTGCTCAATGTGCTGCAATTCTGGACACGTGTAAATGCGGTGCCTAGAAGCAATAAACTCTGGCATGATATGAAACTGAATTTATTATGTCACATTAATTACACATGTAGATACTCTGAGAGAATGCTAATCTAGATACAAATCCAATAGCGGGCTCATGGGGGCAGGGGGCAGGTGCAGGCCATGGCCCCCTAATATGTACCTGAAGGCTGGAGTCTTCAAACTATTCTGTAACAACCAAGAGGCTTCTACAACTTACTCTAAAAAGGAACTATCAGACAATACCAAGGACTAAGTTAGAAATGTAAGACGGATGGTACTGAATGGATAAAACAGATGCTTTCTTTCCTTTGGATTTGATACCTTCGGGGGACCTTCAACCTTATTTCATCTTAAACAGGGAAGAATTTTCTGTTCCTAAGTAACGTAGTCATCTTGTCACAAACAGTTATAGACATATTACATATTATCTTTACTCATTCATTTTGATTATACTAATACCATTATTTGAACAAAAACAATGTACTCCTCTCTCTCCAATAAAAACAGGGAAAAACTCCCCATACATAACCATACATACACATACACACACACACATTTTTGACAAGATGACTCTATGTTACTTAGGAACAGAATCTTCTTCCCCAGTTTAAGATTAAATGAGGTTGAGGGTCCCCTAAAGGTATCAAATCCAAATACACACACACACACACACCCCCCTTCAGCAAGTAAGACTCACCAGTGAATAGGAGGTATGAAGTATATATAGATCAATTATGGACATTTTGGCATTATATTGAAAATCATAACTTTGTGAAGCTAGGCCAGCCTTTAATTCCACAAGAAACACAAATGAAACTGGAGTAAACTGCTAAGTTTACAGACTGATAGTTGCAACACAACATCATTATACCACAATTGTTTTGAGTAGCATACATGGTGTAAATTATTAAAACAAGGTGAAAATCACAAACTGCACAACTGAAGGAAAGAAGATGCACTTGTAGAGGGACTCTGTTTACATTGGCTGGCTGGAAGTGAGCTGGGGGTAACAGAGTTATTCTGGTGAGGCCTTTGCATGCACTTGCACATTTGTATATGCAATACATTAGCAAGTGCTGTTTATCCTTAGAGGTCAAGCTCTGCATAGTTATGCTATATAAAAACCAGTAAGAGTCACTGAATAAAAGTAACAATGAATAAAATTGGTATTCCTTTAGTATCAATTTGAAAATATTTGTAGAATTATTTGATACAGTCCAGATATTTGCAACTTGAATTACACAGCAGTTTGCCTACATTACTGATTTGCAATAGGTATTAACTCAGCCTTCATATTTCTTTTGTATGGAAGACATTGTCATAACTCTGCTGAAACCAGTAGAAGCCCATAGAAGTGAGCTTATTCAAACTCTCTTCTAAAAGCAGAATTACTGATTTAAAAATTATTTTATATTTAATAAATAACCAGGAGGTAGCAAATGCCCTCACAAACCTGCAGTTAAACATTACAAAGACATGTTTCAAAAGTAATTTTGAACTTGTTTTTAGAGGGGTAAGCACAACCATTTGACAGGCTAACATCCAGAATGCACTACACTCAAGCTGTATTTCACTTCATATTATGATGCAGTTCTTTTAAATCCCAAATATTCCTGTATACTCTTTTCATCTTAGTTGGAATCAGAACAAATTTCAGTATGCCTTGAAATATTTGTCCCAATCTACATTTTCAAGGGATAATGTCTGTCAGTGGCAACATCATTTATTGTTGTCACAGGAGAAAATGCAATGATCTTTTGCTTCTGTCAATAAACTCCAAACACTCAGTATTCTGCTATCCACTAATTTAACACGCCTATTTCAATCAAGTTACAACACGTTTCATAGTAAAATATAATAGAAATTTACAGCTATCATCTCTGTGGAAAGCCCTTGGCATGTAAATACCTTAGATGAAACTGATTTTGGGGGTAAATGTAATTACTGCAAACACAGGTGAAGCTTGTTCAAGCTTACTGCCCCATTTTACAGATCGAAGTCACTACTCAGGCTAGCCATAAAAGACACAATTCAACCTTTGGAGCTTTTCATTTCAAAATCTAAGTTACAATTAAGGCACTGTCAGCTGTTTATGTACCAAATTTAAGCAACAATACTAAAGTAATATTGGAAAACTATTTAGTCTGCTGATCAATTACATGTAAGTGCTGTGAAAGACTAGAAATAAAGCAATGTTGGACAACTAATTACTCTGCTGATCAATTATATGTTAAAACAGTAAAAGATGAGTGCTTCACAAATATATGTGACAAGTCTATCAGTCTTTCTGAGTCAGATTGATTTGTAAGAAAATCTTGAACTGCACAATCTTGGTTAATAGACAGTGGTTATAAAATATTTTGGTTTACTCATTACAGTGTTTGACAAGTTAAAGAAATGACTGGTTATCTAAAACATTATCTTCGCTGTACCAAATGTAGTGGAATTATAAAATGTAAACATCCCAAATGTAATGACCTCAACTTCTAGCTAGCTACTTTGACAGTCAAGGGGAAAGCAGGTGACTTACAGGATCTACTCACATAGATGTAGAAATTACAGTTACTACAAGAGCAATAACTTTTCCTTCTTGGAGGTCACAGGTTTCATCCCCGGTGGTATAGCATATGCATTAGGCTATGAAATTAGGCTCCCTATTCCTTAATCTTCTGACCTCATTTCTCTTGCATTCCCTTCTGCTAGGTTGCAGAGTTTCAACAGGAGAAAAGAAGGACACTTTTAGCTCTGCCTAGTCCAAGGCTTTGGTTTATGCCACGCTTCTGGGAAACAAGATAGTTCCAACTTCCTCAGACTGCGTGAGCTCAAGGACTGAGGTCTCCCACTTCAAGGGTAAGTTCCTTACCACTTTCAGGATCAGTTCCCAATTACTATTGGGCAAAAGATTGGTGGGTGTTCCTTCTACCCATACTTAATATTTATACTACTAATAGATGGTATGAAATCTGGTCCTAAGTTCTCAAATGCTATCTGCATGTGCTTTGGTAAGTTAAATGTATGTATGTGACTCTCGCTGTAATCCTTATGACTACTAATTTTATTCAGTCTCTACAGCATCTCGCCATGCCTTCAGAATTGTTGCAACAAATTGTTCCCATAACCAGGAGCATGTTAAAAGGATCCCTTATGTTTCACACTCTCTTTCAAGTTGAATTTATGCGGGGTAGATTGTTTTTACATCTCATTATCATTTATCAGCCATTATCATTAAGAAACCTGGAGCATAGAAATAAAAAAACACAAATGACTTAAGTGAGATGCAAAACTTTTGATGACTAAACCTTGATACGCTAAAGACTAAAGCTAAATATGTCCATGGGTCCAAAATTTGCTTGTTTATGGGCATAACACCCTGGCCCCTAGAAAATGGATAAAGAATGCTAAAAGTTTAACTAAAAATTGAGTTATCCAATTGGAAAAAATATTACTACCGAAGTTTCTCAGGATCTGTTTTAGGATCCATCCTATTTAACACAGTGATTGAGAAAGAGGGGCTTTTAGACTGGAGGCAGGGAAGGAAGAAAGACAGTTGATTGACTTCAGGATTATGCTGACCTGCCATTGTGATCTGCACATGAAAAAGGCTAATGTAATTCTAGGGTGTGTTAGGTGGGGTTCAGTAGAGACAAATAAGTAAAAGTAATATCTCATTGAGAACAGTGTGCAAAGGTCTAGCCATCTATGTGCAAAAAATTCTTGAATTCCAAAAAAAGACTCCTAAGATGGTAAAGGGCGGGAAATTTTATTTTAAGAGATGAGTATAATTTAGAAAAATTAAAATTGAGGGGTATTTTACTATTTTTGTAATATAGTCATGGGGTTAATATCAGAGAAGAATAAGAGCTATTTGATTTAAAGAACAGTATTAGCACAATATCAAAATGACCGCATTTGTCTACAAATTTAGACTGGAAATTAGGAGGGGACTATATTTGAATAGTAAAGCTTTAGAACGGCTTTCTGAACAAAGAAATGGAGAAAAAGAATATGAACTGTTCTGAGAGCTCAATACCTTTATGGGAGGTCTGGGTATAAAAGCAGCTATCTCTCTGTCAAAGGTATTTGGGAAATCCAAGCTTAGGTTACCTGTAGGCACTAGGAAGGATTTTTTTTTTCATGTTCCTCCAAAGAACTGAACTTGGCTATAGCTCTGACTGATTGCTAATGACCCTATGGGCACTTAAAAATTTCTCAGGTTCCTGATTGCAAGATCTTGCTCTTCTGCTCCGTCTCAAGCTCATCGTCAGATCTGAGGTTAAGAAGTAATTATGTCCCCATGACAGCTTGTCAAGAATTGAGGGAGGGTAACCCCCCTTTTGCCTTGGGGAGGGTGGGAGGAGGGTTGTCATATGGCCTTTGGTGATTGGAATGGTCTTTTTTCCATGGCCTTCTTTCCTAAGGTCATCTGGGCGTATTATATTAAGCTAATCATTATTAGGCAGTGGTAGCACATTGGCAGTGTCCTAGTTTCCCCTGCTCTTTATCAGAGGTATATTATTGGTTGTTTATTTTCAAAAGGTGATTTGTCGATGTGATACAGATTGGAGTATATGTTTTACTACTCTTCGGATAAATGGTGATCTATGAATATAGGGCCCCTGAGACATGTTTCAATTAAGATGTGTTTAACCACTAAATCACGGCTTAAGTAGTGACTTGGGCACATGTTCATTAAATCAATGTCATGATAAAATGAGGAATAAGTGACCAAGCTATTATACAGAATATGTGTAATAACTTTGTTGCTGGTTTCTATCACACTTTTAATTGAACATGTGACTTGGAGCACTGGTCAATTGAGAGGTGGGAGCATTGGTCAAATGATCAGAGGTCCTGGCTGGGAGCCCTGATCAGCTGACAGAGTTCCTAGCCACTGGTACTCAGGGTGCACCCCCACACCTGGGAGCTCCAATACCAGTAGGGTTCCCAACTACAGTTCTGTGTTTCTATGGCTTCTCTTGCCCTATTGCTAAATGAATCTCTATCCTTTAAGGAACTGTTGAAATACCTTATGCTTACCTTGCTATTGTTATAACAAAGACTGCTAGAGCCGCTTCTTCATGCAGAAACAATGATGGTGATCCATACAATTACTTTCACTCAACAGCTGTTCCTCTGGAAGAATTCTTCAATCATAGTAAAAGCCAAGGCCCTTTCTCACTCAGCTACTGGATACCATGAATCTGGAACTTTATGAAGATCAGTATAGCCAGGTTTGAAGGTCATAATGGTATGCCACCATTTGCAAAGAGAGTGCCATCAGGCGGTAGGGGGGGCTGGGGAGGGAGGAAGACTTGTGGGCTTTGTAGAAGGAGAAGAGGCTGTACAGTGATGTTTGAGATGTGCACAGATAGTGGTGATCTGGAGAGAAAATTCCTGCTGAAACCAGTAGGGCAAGACTAGAATGAAGAAAATTCTTCAGTTGGAGGCACTGAAACATGAAGGAGATTTCAAAGCACAGGCGTTCTTGAATGCTGGCTAGGAGAAGAGAGCTCTCCAGAATTGTGCACATGGTTCTGGAACCAAGATCGGTCTGAACATCATGCAGTGGAAACCGGTTGTTGAGTGATACTGCGGTCCTGCTGGAGTAATGAAAGACCCCACTATAGAAGCTGCTCATCCCAGGAGCTCTGGTGCTGAAGGAAGTACTGTTATCTGGTGAGTTGGTACTGCTGTGAAGGGCAGCACCACACAGGCACTCAGTATCAGTATTGAATATAATATGAAAGATAGTACTATAGGATAATATGAAAGATAGGTTGGGTGACCATATGGGACAATGTGAAATCCAGGGCAATGTGAAATCCTGGACACTCTCCCCTGTTCCCCCCTCTTCCCTGCTGCTGTTTTATTACTGAGGCAGCTAAAGAATCAATGGCCCATTAATGACACACTATTGTTACCTTCACAAGTATCAACAATCCCCTTTTTAATGGCCATTCCACTAATCAAGCTAATCTATTAGGGCAATTTTGTTGTCTTTTAGGGCTTCATATTTCACAGCTCGTGCCTAGGACACTCATAGTTTTCACTGGCTGCCTGGGACTGGCCTCTGAAATCCAGGAATGTCTTAACCAATCCGGGACATATGGTCACCCTAACTATAGTCTTTGATACTCATAACTATGTAGCAGAAACCAATTTTGATCAGTAACATGGCCAATACCGGTTTCACTTTTCCTGACTTAGTCATGTATTCTGTACTGGCTTGTTCTTGTTTTGTAACACAGGTAAGATCCATGCCAAAAGCCAGACTTAAAGCTGTACTCCTTTATTCCACAGACAGTGGGAGAAACTAATTTCCATGAGGATGTCTAAGATACAATCTTGGAGGATTTTAAAGATGAATGAGGTTCATTTATTCCGAGATCCCAGAGTGACATTTCCTGTGAATGAAGCCCAAACTGAATGGGGTTTTGAAAAAGAAAAATAAACTTTACAAGAATATTTACAAACTCCATATTTTGTATGGAGATGGGCTTCCCTCAAGGAGAAAAGACGCTTAATGTGATTATCATTTAAAGAAATGAACTAATCAGACAATGGGTAGGTTTCAAAGCTGGATTTTGAATCAGCCATTGAACAGTGAGCCTTGGTAGTAGACCTGCCTAATCTTAATTAATGAACAACTATTCTTTTTTCTGGCAATAGACTCAAATAATTTATCAAACTGTACAGTAACTACACTGGCAAGTACTTAAGATAGAACTGAAGTAGTTAAGATGATACTCAAGGTTATTCTGACTCACTTCTGGAATGAATGGAGTGATGATTGGGGTTATCCTGGTCTCTGTGTTGCCAGGGTATGCAGGATACATGCATGAACCCCAGCTGGCACTGCTGGTTAATAATAGATTCTGATTTCTTGTCCATGGAGAATATATGCAGCCAGAGTAGAATCCATGTGTAAAGATACTGGAAGAAGAAATGCTCATTTACCGGGGAAATAAACTAGAATGAAGTCTTCAGAATTTGAACTTGAATTCTGCTTGCAGAATTATAAAAGTTAAATGACAAGCAGAAGAGAGTTTATATTTTAGGGAGAACATACAGTATTAGTCACACTGGATGTGGAAAACTTACGATCTCAGAAAATATCCCTGTCAGGACAATCCTTGGCATAAAGAAGGAACTTGTCACAAGGAAATTATTTCCACTCTGCCTTAATGTTGGCTCAAAAAATCAAATAGAATAGATGTTTAATATTTAATCAGATTATCTAATTTTGTCTTGCTTACATAAACAAACACATAAAGGTCACATCATTACCTTCATACAAATGCTAATGAGCCCTTAAAATTGCTTAGAAATGCATTCAGTAAAATGACTATCAATCTACCATGATTTTTCTTTCAAGCAAAAACTGCCTGAAAGAACATTAAGGAAAAATCAGCACTTCTGTTTATGAGGGTGAAGTGACATTTATGCCTGTTCACAAATGTTAAGCTTATTTTTGCATCATAACAGCATCATGCAGTTGGCCATGTAATTACATACACCACAAAGATAACAAATATAAAATAGTGTACATCTCCCCTTTAAATTTTTTAATGACATGACACTCGTATCCAATTGGAATGTCATAATATCCATGTCTTTTTTCTCTCAACATTCCCCACAATTTTTAGTTTCTGTATGTCTATTAATGTTATCATCTTTCTTTGCAAATGCTTTATCTAACGTAACTTTTTCAGAGGATGTGATAACACATGAACACAATATTTCTGGTGAGGATATGATTTTACATGTAAAATATTTTATATACGTATTTATATAGATTGATTAATGCATATATCAATATATTCCTGTTATTTTCCACTTTTATTTGCATTCAAACACCATTTTTGTCTACTATGACATTAAGAGTTGGTGTGCACAGATGTTTTTCCCCCCAAATGGTTGAAATTATGTTAGCTCACCAAAAGCTTAGATGTAGTTGAAATTTCCTTTTTTTTATATGGAAGTCTTTTTAGCAATCTGGAAAAGTCAAGTGGGACAAAGTTTATAACTTTGTCATACTGAAACCTGACCATTGATTTTTATGGCTCACTATGTTTTAATGCCAGCATTAAGATTTTGCACACAATAATATGTGACATGCCATGCCATGTAATACTAAATATGAAAAATAGTATATATTTCCTAATATATTACATAATGCATATTATGCAATTGTGTTTGTGTGTGTGTGTGTATACATAGATATATATACATATATGTAAACATATGTATGCATGTATATTTTATATACATACATACCAAGGTAGGACTCACCTGTTTTCAATATTAACATTCAACAATGCTATTTCTAACTATGCACCCACTTCTATTTAAGTATTTAAATTAACACTCTCTTAGTTTCCTGGAATTTAATTCTATGATCTGAATATACTCCTTCCAGTTCATTTATTTTATCCTTTAAGTTATGAACTACTTGTTTTATTTCCTTTCATTTTTTTCTAAACTTCTCAGAACCTGTCAGTTTTCCCAGAGGTCCTAGTTAAAAATCCACATTTAACTTTACAAAATGTGTGTGCCAAGAGTTTGGTTCCATTGAAATCAGTCAGGTTATTTTTTTGTACATATTAGTTGAAAATAAACAATATTTAATATCTTGACCAGGAAGGTTTAAAAACTTGAAAAAACAGCAATGGGAACTGGTCCCATTTCAAGAACATCATGTAAGAACTGCAAATAATTTTTAATAAGTTATTAAAGTATTAAGAATGTTAAAAAATAGACCATAGATGTATACATTGCTATACTTTAATATGCCTTTTCTGTTTTGCACATATAAGGTTTTGTTTTTTTAATCTGAAAAGAAAATGCTTATTTGTAAAACACAAACACCAAAAACAGACATCTCTAACAGGACTAGCATAACTCATTTTGCAATTATTTGTATAAAGTTAGGTTATATTCATATCAGATTTCAATTGCCTGGATTAGTACTCTTAAAAGGACTCAATGATTTTGTTCATTGGCCATAATTCACATTTCAGGAAATTTGTGGACTCTCACAAAGAAAGAAATATGTGAGAGAAGGACTTCTATTTGTTCAGATAAAATGAAGGAAGGATGCACTGTGTTCTAGCAAACTACTCGGTAATTAAGTGACACGAAGAAGGGCACTTGGAAGACTGAAAGCTTGTCCAACAGCTCTTCCAACTATTCAGCCAGTCTAATAAAAGATATCACAAAAAATCATTGCCTCTCAGATATTAAATGTACTTTATCTTAATATAGCACTTCAGGAGATGTTTCTCAGCCAACTATGTAGCAGTGTCCAGAGAGAGGGTCAAGTCCAAAGATGCATGATACCAACCTTCACTTTCATGGAAGAATTATAGCAAGAGGCTCCTGTGAACCCTTGAAAACTCTCTCCAGAATATGATTGTCCTACAAAATTACTTCAGAAAGGCACAAGTGATTTATTTTGAAGCGCATAGGATTTCAATAAACACATGATAAGGCAGACCTGTTATTTAATATATGATCACATGCAGCTGTATAAATTAGATCATTCATCCTGGACAAATGGTATGTATAGCTTTGAAACGTAGAAATAAGTAAATAAAGAAATAACTCATCTTGTAATTTTCAACTTACAATCAAACCACTATTACTTTGTCTTCTTTCTCTTCCAAGGAGTTTTTTGTAGAAAATCCCTCCTGGATTAAACTGAGTACTCCAAATAATCATATCCCCTTGATAATATGCATCCATTCCAGTTATCCTTGAATTATGTTCAATATGTGAAATTTGTTGATGAACATCACTGTAGTTGAATGGATATATAAAACCCAGGATATCAGTGTCATTAGCAATGTAGAGAACTTGATCTTCAGAGCCTGGAGATTATTATAATGAAATACAAAAATAAAGTAAATATCAACTAATAAATAATGAATATTGTTCATTTGTGTTTTTGTCTCATGCTCATTTAATATAATTTCATAATCTTAACAACTAACTTGGCTTGTGATTGCTTAGACTTTTAAACACTACAATGCTTTTAGTAGTAATAGTAAGTATAATGTTCTGGTAATGCTACAGTGCATTAGATGTTGTTCATCCTCCATTCTTCTCTTGAGTTTGTAATTTAAAGAGACAGGCAAAAAGGTAAGGGGAAGAGAAGCTTTGTGATCAAAATATATTATATTCAATATTTAATCTGTACTTTTAAAGATCTTAAATAAACGTATCATCCAAACCTGTCAGTATTTCAGAACTGTTTTATGAAACTGCTCTGCCAAATTGGAAATGTGAATGTCCTTGTTTTCACTGAAACTAATGGGGTTTTTAAATTGACTTTAACCAGACAATTATAGCTCAAAACTGTACACAAAGATAATTCTTTCGTAAGAAATACAAAAGGAAACAGTGGCTTAGTGCTGTGCCACATTGTTATATACACCGCTTGCCAAATGAATGGGAAAACATTCTAGAAAATGAAACTAGACAAAAATCCTCCTTCAGAATTCATGGGTAGAGATACCAAAAGGCAAATTTAGGCTGCATACAGACATTCGGAGAGGTTACAGGAAAGTTAGATCAGGTTAAAAATAGACACCCAATATAACTTAGTTTGCCCAGGTGTAGATTTTGCACTACTTAGGTGTATGCAAGTGCAAACTGTACAGAAGTTCAGGACAGACTGATTTAAAATTGGCCAACCTCATCTAGGTTAACTCAAATTAGAATGGATTGACCATTTTTAGACCAATCTAACTGTCCAACTTCTGTACAGTTCCTAGCGCAGCCCCAGGGCTAGGAAAGCCCAGCCACCAGCCCCAGTGCTAGGGCTGTGATTTTCCAACCTCCTCCACACTGGGCTATTTTTAGCCCTCCTCCCTTCCAGGTGTTTTCCTTGACCCCTAGATAGACAACTTCCCCCTGCTGCTACCAAACCCCCATCCTCCAAGCCACTTCTCATGCTGCTTTTTCTGGCTTTCACCAGTGGAGGGGCTGAGCAAGTAAATGGACTGTTCACCAGGTGTGGGGGCTATTCTTCTGGGAGTTGGGGGTCTAAAAAATAACTTATAATCCTAGGCTGTGGGGAAGAGAGCCCTCAAGCCCCCCTGTAGACCCTATAAGCCTTCTTGATCCTGCCAAACCCTCATGCAGAACTCGCTGGCCCCCTGACACCTCAATCGTCCATTAGCGGGGCCCATCCTGACTTACCTTAAATTAGGTAGCCATTTAAATGCAATTTAAACTCCCCCTAACCTTTCCCAATGTCTTTACACAGTCTTAATGTGCAATTCTTGCATGTTCTTCATGAATACAAACAACTGCTCACTATCAGCAATATAGTCTGACCCTTTGTCTTGCTAATATTATCTATTCCTCCAATAGTAGATGCTGATTGTGAATGCACATAGATTTTTTAGTGTGTGTAGAGCAATTTTTAGTATTTCCTAAGGACTGGAATCTTTCTGTAACAGGAAAAGTACAGCATTTTGTGTACATAGTATACTGACAATCACTGCTCAATGTATACTATCACACTGACAAAAATAACTTGTCCAAGGTTGCTCAGCAAACCCTCCTACCCTGCTACACAAATACAGCAAACATGAAACCATGTTGCCAGGAAAAAGATCTGCTTCTAGGCTCTGGCCTCTAAAATGTTCAGCAGAATACGTACATGATTTGATAAGATCTTTATCATTGATTTGATACACATTTGTATTTTAATATTAATAATCTTCTTATTTTCCTTATGGGAAGTTAAATTAAATTAAATTAAAAATAGGGAAGCTGTATTTTGCAGAAATGCACTGTTTGCTGATGGCTACTGAAAAAGAGACTGGTATTTTAATTTTGAGAAGGAAATCTCCCTTAAAATATTTCCGATTTTCCTTAACAGTAATTAAATATAGTAATATTATATCAATATGTTATTATCAATTCACTATTTAAATAACTCTGGAAATAATTAGCTAGCATCACAACCCATTTTGATTTTCATAATCTTACCTTTTGCTATACAGCTGTTATTTTTTTCCTTGTAATTTCTTTCACATATGCATTTGAATGATCCTTTAACATTAGTACAGCGTTGGGAACAGGTGCCAAATATCATACACTCATTGATGTCTAGGGAAAAAAAAGAGTTTCATCATTGTATAATTCATGCTTGGCTGAAGTATTTAGCACTCTAAGTAACTCCCAAACACTTCAGACCTTCTTTAAGCAACAGGATGTACTCTCCTCACACAACGCATGCTTTTGTCAAAACTGCCACTTACCTCACCTCAAATGTGGTCAAAACATTTTCTCTGTGATTCTCTTCTAATCTTATTTTGTTTTCCCTTTTTCCCTTCTTGCATTTCCTACCTGTGTCACTCCATCTTTACTGATTAATAATTGTAAAGAACTTGGAAGATGAAAATACCGGGGCAATAGCAACATTTCCATTGACTCAGTTTATATTACAATAAAACCATGCATTTTGCCATGTATTAGAAACACTTCACTTGACATCTTGCTTATTTTTGTGTGTTCCATTTCTTTAGGTTACTGAACTGTTATCCATGTATGCAAGCATTTGGGAAGTCCAAGGGAAATCGGTAAATAGATGTTCATCAGTAAGATTACTGAGTTCACAGTCAGGCTCTTAAGGATGTTTTTTAAAAGAAGACATTCTCTCACCTATTTGGAACAGCACTTTTATCTCAACAGCCTTGAATACACTACAGTATATTTACATTATGCCAATTGTTTTTATCAAGCTACATAACTCCTTCTTACCTTACTGGACATCTGAGAGTGGGAATTAACTTGGTTAGTCTGAAGTCAGACAGGAGGCAGAGCAAAATTGCACCTTACGGACCAGCTCATGGTTTGGCAATGGGAGAGCCCAAGATGACCCACCTCAGGTCAGGTCGGAGAGCAGGAGGATGCAGCCACTGCTGCTCCTTCTTCCTGCCACTCAATTCCAATGTGGTGTTGGGAGCTTGTGCCACCCAACTGTGACATGGCACAGGCAGAGCTGCTCTTCCACTGGAGGCCAGGGGCTCACTTCGGCCCCTACCGCTGAATGTCACTGAAACCAGGGTTTGGCAGGCCAGATGCAGAGGCTCTGCAGGTTGAATCTGACCTGTAGGCCATAGGTTCCTAACCCCTGGACTGAATTATTAAGAGATGCATAAGCTTTTATAAACACCTGTGATGTTTTTGGTTTATATATCACTGAACTTTATCCTTTTTTTATATAATCTCTACTTTGGAGCACCTCAGAAAGTAGTCCGGTGTCCCCAATATTCTCAAATACTTGTTTAAATGCCATCTCTTTAATTGCTTCATTTAAATTTCTAATGGAGCTTAAATCATCTGTTTACAACTTCCATTCAAGCTTCTAACCTTTTTCCTCTGATATTTCATTGCTGGCTTTAATCTCAAGATAAATTACACACAAATCTAGATCCTCTATCTCCTCTCTATCTTCTTGTCTTGATGCTTTAAGCCCCAAACTAGGACTGAAGTACTTCTTCTCAGTAAAAAATGCTCTTTATCTTAGGGATTTCTCTTCATTAGCATTTTTCCATGCTGCCATTTTTTCTACAAATCACATTGTTATTTCCTCTGAGAAAAAGTCTGTCAAGTGCTTTTTAGGATATGAATGAAGACTGATACAGAAATAAGTACATTTTATTAAACTGTATATTAGCTATTGTTATGTAGCTAATTCTCTATGAATCTCACTGGATAAATGTTTTTTTTTCCAAAGATAATTTAGTTAGGAATTGGTGTCAATTATTTTTTGTTTTGAACAGCCTAAAAAATAAAAGTGACGAATTGAGTTTAAGGAAAAAACCCCCAACAAAACCCAAACTGTCTGTACTTCATGCTTCTTCAGAACTTAACTAGTATAAAATAATTCAGTGGGAAGACTGGATTAACGAATTGTTGGTGAAAAGGGGAAGACTGATATTTAACAAATTTGTGTGAACAAACAGATTGTAAGATTTTTAATTGGATACCTACCTTAGGATTTCATAGCTGCATACACTTGGGCAATATAGTTTGTTTTGGTTTGGTTTAGTTTTTGAGGTATTTTGCTACAGACTATGCAGTTGGTAGAGACGTTAAAAACCCTACCAAGGACTGGAAGAGCATGGCAGAAAATGAAAGCAGAAATGTAGAGAAAAACTAATACTGAGGAGTAGGAGAAAATAATTCTAATACTCAGTGTCCACATCTAAAACTACATCAGTAAATCTAATGAATAAACAGAAAGCCTGACAAATCTGGATCTTGTGTTTATGCTGAATGGAATGGGATGGGAAGCCAGTATCCTTATTTGACCTGGAAACCAAAGTACCAGTGAACTAAACAAGGACTACTTACTTGAACAGGAGGTGGTAAAAACAAGCTGAACTATAATTATTGTAATATATATGCAATCTGATTTTTTTTAACCAATGGTAGAAAAAAGAATGCATAATAGTTCAAAATTTAAGATCACCCTGTGCAAATGTTTTCATATGAAAAACTGGAAATAAATTTATATTAACTCCTCCAAAGTTTCATACAGTCACTAGGAAGAGTAGAAAGGGATATAAAATCATAGAAAATTAGGGTTGGAAGGGACCTCAGGAGGTCATCTAGTCCAACTCCCTACTAGAAGTGGACCATTCCCAATTAGATCATCCCAACCAGGGCTTTGTCAAGCTGGGCCTTAAAAACTTCCAAGGATGGAGATTCCACCACCTCTAGGTAACTTGCTCCAGTGCTTCACCACCCTCCTCATGAGACAGTCTTTCTCAATATCTAACTTAAACTTCCTTTGGTGCAACTTGAGACCATTGGTCCTTGTTCTGGCATCTGCCACCACTGAGAACAGTCTAGCTCCATCCTCTCTGGAACCCTGCTTGAGGTAGCGAATCCCCTCTCAGTTTTCTCTTCTGTAAAATAAATAAAGCCAGTTCCCTCAGCCTCTCCTCATAAGTCATGTGTCCCAGCCCCCTCACCATTTCTGTTGCCCTCTGCTGGACTCTCTTGAACTTGTCTGTATCTGTTCTGTAGTGGGAGGCCCACAACTGAACTTGTCACTTCAGATGTGGCCTCACCAGTGCCAAGTAGAGGGGAATAATTACTTCCATCAATCCACTCACCATGCTCCTACTAATGGTGTTTCTCATACTGCAGAAAGACCAGTGGGTCTCTTAAGAGCTACCAGAGGTCAACATGGTATGCTGACCTCTGATTATACCTGCTATTACCTCAAGGGAAACGTAACCTCTTCTATATTCCCCAACCATCCCAGCTGTGGAAAGTGTGTAAGACAAACTGCTTCTTAGTTTAGAGGATACAAAAGAGAATTATCAAAAATCTAAATTATGATTCAATTTTAGAAACAGAAATTAAGATGATATTACCTTTTCTGTGCGGAAGGTAAAGAGACTTGGCTTCTTATAAAATGGTTAAATATGAAGGTTCTATGTACCAAGCAGTAACGGAAGAAATTATCTCAGGCCATGTACAAAAATTCAAATCAACTGGGGGTGTAGGGCTAGGCTATGTTCATGTGGGAGGGGAATCTGCATAGGTTGGGAGCAAAAGGAGACAGGATACATCTCCTAGATTCCACCCCACCTCCTGCCCCCAAGCTAGGGATATCACCCTCCACCAGGACCTGACCGTACTCCCCATACTGACATTACAGAGGCAGAAAAGGATCTTGGAGTCATC
>NW_017728949.1:71060582-71076588 GCF_001723895.1 Crocodylus porosus
TACTTCACTGTCAGGGCAGCTAGGATCTGGAACCAACTTCCAAGAGAAGTGGTGCTGGCTCCTACCCTGGGGGTCTTTAAGAGGCGGCTAGATGTACACCTTGCTGGGGTCGTTTGACCCCAGTATTCTTTTCTGCCATGGCAGGGGGTGGGACTCAATGATCTGCTCAGGTCCCTTCTGACCCTAGAAACTATGAAACTATGAACTGATGTCCATCTAGGTTCTGTGTAAGGTAGGGGGAGGGGGGAAATGGGTGGAGGGCCAGAAAAAGGTGGAAGGGGAAAAGAGGGAATTGGACAGAGGTGGGCTGTGCTGTGTCTGTGTGGTTGTGGTGGGGCGGGGTTGGGGATCTCCGAGGACCACAGAGTGGGCTGATTTGAGTATAGGGAAGGATCAGGGGTCTCTGGAATGGCAGGAGCTGTCCATATCTGGGTGGGGGTAAAGGTTAAAGGGGCTTGGAGACAGCAGAGTTGAGGTTTGGGTGAAAGGCACTGGTTAAGGGGCCTCAGGAAATGTAGGGGCAGAGATAGGGATGGGCTGTGGTCCTTTCCTGGCCACCCACCAGCACCATTTGGGCTTTGACAGCTCCACAGTCTCTGAGCTGCAGAACAGAGCTGGGTTTCCCAGCCCCTGATTGTCAGGGGGAGGGCCTCTATCATTCGGGCTGAAACAGTAGAGCAGGGGTGGGTACAGGGCATTTGGGGATGCTGGAGGACATCCCCATGTCCCCAACTGATCGGGGTTGTGTGCAAATATTCACTCAAACACTTGCCCCGCAATCGATTAGCACTTCAACCATGTGTGATGCAGTGAAGATTTCCACCACACCAGCCATTTTTTTAAATGGCCATGAATGCTTGTATAGAAAGCATTTCAACCAGTGTAACTGTGACCCCACTAGCTGAAATGTAACATTTGAATGCACCCCTAGAGAAAAAAGCAGGTACACATGTATGCCTCCAGGAACATGAAGGAGCACATTACACACCACTTAAATATTCTTTTTTTTTTAATTTGAGCTTTTGGTGGGATGATTAATAACTCCTAAGACTCAGTGACAGATTACAATGAATGCATAACGGTGCACTGTACATAACACTTAATTAAAATATACCAGAAATTAAAGGAGCTCCTGAAAATCACTGTGTTTCAAAATAAAAGCTACCTTCTGCCAAATTAAAACTGAAGTGATTTAACTCAGTGAGGCCTTCTGTAACTTTGGTTTTCAATATTCAGTGCTTTAAGGGATTCACTCTACTTTCTAGAGGAGAATTTAGTGATGATTAACTCTCAAGTATAAATATGCAGAGGCCATAATGAACATAAGGTGAATATCTTTGAAGAATGCTTCATATGCCATACCTTGTGCATCTCAAGCTGCTCAACAGCAAAATATATGCAGTTTTCAATACTTTTAGTATTAAAGAGTGCTATATCCTTATTGTAATTCCTTGTATCTATATATTCTCACAAAATGATGCTAATTCTTTCACAGTCCCTGTGATAATTAATTTATATTGCTAAATTTGGGCTAGAATAAAATAAACTAAGTTCCTAGAGGTAGCATTCAACAACAGAGGTACATATTCCATTTTGTGATCCATGTATAATTTCAAACACATATTCATGACCCCTAAATCTCATGTGTATACTGACATTCCACAGCCACACATGATTTTTATTAAAATTAATCAATTAGTATATAATTACTCATATGCAACTTTCCTAATAATCCTTATCAAAGAACTATGTTTTTAGAATACGAAGCTTTGAACCTGGCAGTGATGGAAATGTTTTGTACCTTCACACTGTCTATTCCTCTTGTTTCTCTGAAATCCAGGCTTACATCGACAGAAAACTGATGATTTTGTTTGATTACAGTATGCATCATCTCCACAAGGATTTACATCATCTTCACATATATGTTCAGTGGAACCTAAGCAGAGAAGGAAAAAATAGTTCTAAACACTAAAAGACTTAAAAAAAATTTACGTGGTATCTATATGTAATAATATAATTGGTAGAAATAACTGATACAATTTCTCCTAGATTCTGTTAAAATACATTCTGGGCACATCTACATGTGTGCTTTACTAGACAGTAGACTAATTTACTGCACAGTTAAGCATCATCATCCAAATGTGCACAGCAATTGAGCTGGTGTAGACTAATTACAGCACTGTCAGATAGTCCTATCCGACACAGGTTCTATCCAATGGAGGAATAAATTACTATGCTTAAACACACATGTAGATGGTGATGTCAGGATTAGTTTATTCCAGCTTAAGTCGCACCAGAGTTTATTCAGTCACATTAATTGCATGGGTAGACACACCCACTAGGCACATCTACAGGTTCATTAATGTGCAGTGGTTACTACACATTTATATAGTACTTGTATAATCACCAGAATTGTACCAGTACTATCACCAGTGAACACCTTTTTAGTGACACTACTGCACAGTAGCCTAATAATACTGCTTAGTAATAGCAGTTTGTGCAGTGATGTGCTACTGTTCAGGATTACTAGGCTACTGAATAGTGAGCATCTCATGTAGACACGTCTGTGTGGTAAAAAAAAAATGCATTTTTTCAAATAAATTATAGTTTTCATTAACAGTCACTCAAATTTAGTAAATTATATATGCACTTTAACAATGAGTACTTGATTAATGCTATGACTGTTCAGCTACACATGTCATTGTCCCTCTACAGAAGAACAGTAGAACATTTAGGGCACCTATATACTGGATGTCTGCTCAGATGCATGCTAATAAGCATGCATTAGAGCAGGCTTGATTAACTGAATCTACTAGAACATTTTAATTAATGTGCTCCAGCAGCCTCTATGTCACGTCTGTTCAGCATCCCTGTGCTGCAAAATAGTCGTGAGAGCACTTGAACTACAGCAGGCTTGTCCAACATATGGCTCATGGGCCACCATGCGGCCCGCCAAGGCATTTTCTGTGGCTTGCAGTGCTGCAATGGGAGACAAAAGTAAACACTGTTTACTTCCCTTCCCACCCTTTGTCCATCCCCCATTCCCTCAGCAGCTTCCTAATGGCTGCTGAAGGGCTGGGGAAGGGACAAGGTTCCCACATGCACCGCATCAGCTTGACATTGCTGACACAGTGTGTGTGGGAACAGGAGTAGCCATGTGCCACTCGGGACAGGATGAGCCCAGCCGGAGCAGCAGGGGCTCAGCTGCACTTTCTCCCTACCTGTGCCAGTCAGTCCCGAGCAGCACACAGCTCCGCTGCCACTTCTGCTGATTGGTGCCAACCCAGGCAGGTCTGTCCCATCCGGAGCAGCATTCATCTGAAGCCAGATTCCCACGTGCTTCTGGGGATGGGAGGAGCCCAGCTGGGCCTGCACCAGCCAGCAGAAGCAGCGGCAGAGCCATGTGCTGCTTGGGACTGACTGGTGCAGGCAGGGGGAAAATGCAGTTGAGCACCTGATGCTCTGGCCCTGCTACTGCTTCTGTTGGCCGGTGCAGATCCCGTCAGGCTCCTCCCACTGCCAGCAGCTCATGGGAAGCCAACTTCAGCTGCTTGCCCCCATCCCCCTCCACGACCATCATGCAGCTCCTTTAAGCACTGCGCCAGAGGCGGTCCACACTGCATTGGTGGGGAAGGGGTGATGCAGGGAAGGGCAGTTGGTTTCTCTCTGCTGCTTGCAGGAAGGTGCCTGTAGCTTTTCTGTGAGGCCCAGTGCATTCATCACCCAAAAAGTCCATCAAAGTTAAGCGACAGGAAGGCCTTTTCCTCTGCCCCCATCAGTGCTGGGTCCCAAACCTCTAGTGCCACCTGCCCAGGCCTAGGGGACTGCACTGGTGGCACCAACACCTGCACCTGTGTCCGCCGGGGAGGGGAGGGAGGGCAGGAGGAGGGGGTGGAAAAATGTTACCTGGCTCCCAGCTGTGGAGGGCTGCCCGGCGCCGGCATAGGTATGTTGGGCAGTGGCTGCAGCACCTGCTGTCATTGCTGGAGAAGAGCTGGGGGGAAGAGTACAGCTCTGCCCAGCCCGGGAAGGATCTGCCACCGCTTTGTCTGGCAGCCTCACCTCAGCCCAGGGCAGGAGCTGGCTGCTGTAGGTGGGGCCGGGGGCCCTGGGACAGCTGCACTCCTACCCTGCCCTGCCCTGCCCTGCCGGCTGCTCCCAGTCCTGGCTGCTCCTTGCAGCCAAAAGTGCCGTGTGCCACTGAAAGGCCCAGGTGGCTGGGCTCTGGCTAACAGCCCCCAGACCCAGAGCCTGCCAGCTGCCACTGGTCAAGGGCCACCTGAGCCAGGCTTGTATCCAGGAAGAGAAAACTAAACCCCTTCAGCTGCCCCCGAGCAGACAGCTCTGCCCAAGCAGGGCCGCGGGATGCCCTGCACCAGCTCAGCTGCCTTGCAGCTTCACCCCCAGCCCAGAGCCACCAAACACTGTGGGTGGAGGCCATCTGTCTCCCAGCCTGTACAGGCACAGTCAAGGGGGCACAGGGGCCTAAAAAGTAAAAAATTAAAATTAATACAAGGTTGCACTATAGAGGGATCAGCTGGAGGAGGCTAGAGAACAATTCAGGGAAGCCAGGACCATCCCTGACCTTTCGCCTCCCCCTCCAAGGCAGTGTCCACAGCCACCAGGGCAGCAGAATGGGCACCGTTCTGTCTCAGATGCCTTGTGTGGTATGGGCGAAAGGTTTCCACCACCTCCACCTTTAAAAAATAATAATAGGATGCAAAACTCTGAGGAACTCAGGCCAAGGCAGACAGAAAGTGGGGGGAGAGGGAAGGTATGGCCTGCTGAGCCCCTGATTCCAGCCTGTTTCTTTCCAAGCAGTGAGTGTCTGGGAGGATGGGTTTGGGCAAAATGTGGCCGGGGCAGCAAGCAGCTCCCAAGGCCTGGCCCCTTTCCCTACAAAGCTGCCAGGCCAACAAGGGAGGAAGGCCAAAATAGCTTGCTGCTGTAACCTAAGTGTTTATTTTAGTCAAGTGTTTGGTATTATTTCATTGTTGCTCTTATATTGTTTTTATTTTGGATTTTAGACCACATTTCCAGACCCATTTCATTGTCACTTCTTGCAACTTCATTGGGTCAAAGGTCATGTGACATCACTTCCTGATGTGATACCACTTCCTGTGAGGTCTTTGAATATGGTTCGCTGACCCACTGGGTGATAAAAAGTTCATGATCTGGCCCCACATTCAAAAAGGTTGGACACCCCTGAACTAAAGCTTGTCTAAGCTATATATGAGCTTTAGTTCAAGTGCCACTGCTGCCATTTTGAAGCACAGGATGCTAAATACAAGTGACACTGCAGGCACTTTAATTAGAGTGGCTCTCAGATCCGCTCTAATTAAT
This sequence comes from Crocodylus porosus, assembly GCF_001723895.1. Lineage (NCBI taxonomy): Eukaryota > Metazoa > Chordata > Crocodylia > Crocodylidae > Crocodylus > Crocodylus porosus. The sequence goes on from NW_017728949.1 coordinate 71,065,926, forward strand.
GTTCCCCCCCACACCAAAGCACATGCATACCCCAAAATACCATTTATTCCAGTTGAAAGATACTGAAAAAAATGCTTGTGTATTTTTTTCAGTCTTGCCTTAGTTTGGCAATTCATGAAAAGTGGTAATTTTTTCACAACCCCACCTCCCCCCCCCCGCAAGTTTTGCTTTGGAAAAAAAGTTTTAATTCAAAAATATTTCTGACCAACCCTAAGACTAACACACATCTTCCAATGCTTTATAGCACTGTGATTTTAATCGATTTGGATAAGAAAGCCATTTTGACTAGAGTAATATGCATAGAGTTGTATATAATACATCAGTGTTTGAATTTTACTGGCTGTCTACTTTTGTCTGTTTTTAGGATATTTTAAATATAAACACAAGCCAATTTTAAATTGAAGATAACAAAATAAATCTAAAACAGTTAAAAGTTTAGTAATTGAAAGCTAATCAAATATTTTAATAATATGCAAAATAGAACACCTTCAAGAACTAGAAATATGTTAAATGATTTGGATGAAATAAAATAATCCTAAATCTTCTCATGTAATTCATAACAGACTATATTCTGTTCATTTAGAATTATTTGGCTAACATTTTTCATTTTTAATATATTTTATATGTTATGGATCTTGTCAAAACTGAAGAAGAAAAGGCAAATTATATTCTTCCTTCTCAACCCTTTTGATTTCTCCCTCTGAATGCAGGTTGCGAGTTCCTTTTCCTCACTCACTTTGCCAGGCTCACTGACAAGCTACTTCTAACTATAACCCTCAGTATTTTGCTTTTTCCCTTAGATTGCTTTCAAATAAGAAAGGATGTCTTGCTAACAAAAGGCAGGTCCCTACCCTAGAAGGCCAGGTAGGGTAGAAGTCTGCACTGACAAAAAAAGGAATAAAAAAATATGGCAGCATGGGGCTGTGAAGAAACTCTCAAGGAAGAAGAACATGACATTACAGTATGTAAGGTAGAAGAGAAAAGAAAAGGACATCTCTGTCCTGTTTATCCTTCCTTCTGCCCAAAGAAAGAACTGCTCACAGAACCCATTCTTTAATAATTATTTGGGAAAGAATATTGTTTTTCATTTGTATGTTTCTGCTGCCAAGATTGACAGATACAGATACCAATAATAATGATTTGTGTGTCAGATACTTGGGGTTTTTTGTACTTTTGCTTTTAAGATAAGCAGACAGTAGTTAACTAATGCTGTACAATTACACATTCTAAACACTTGAGGTTTTATGTTGAGATTATATGCTGGCCTGTCTCCCTTTTATTTGTAGTATATGCATATATTATTTATATTAAAGTATAAAATCATAGAAATTAAAAGGACCTTAGCAGATCATCTAGTCCAACCCCCTGCTCAAAGCAGGCCCATCCCTAACTAGATCATCCCAGCTGAGACTTTGTTTAGTTGGTTCTTAAAAACCTCCAAGGATGGAGCTTCCACCACCTCTGGGTAACCTGTTCCAGTGCTTTACTACCCTCCTAGTGAGAAAGTTCTTCCTAAAATCTAACCTATACTTCCCTTGCTGCAACTTGAGGCCATTGTTCCTTGTTCTGTAATTTGCCACCACTGAGAACAGTCCAGCTCTATCCTCTTTCAAACCCCGCTTCAGCTAGTTGAAGGCTGATATTAAATGCCCTCTCGGTCTCCTCTCCTCAAGAGTAAATAAACCCAGTTCCCTCAGCTTGTTCTCATAAAACATATACCCCAGCCCCCTTATCATTTTCATTCCCTTCCATTGGACTCTCTCCAATTTGTCCACATCCTTTCTGTAGTGGGGGCCCAAAACTGGACACAGTACTCCAGATTTGGCCTCACCAGTGCTTAATAGAGGGGAAGAAATATTTCCCTTGATCTGCTGGCAATGTTCCTACTAATGCAGCCCAGTATGACATTAGCCTTCTTTGTAACCAGAGCACACTGTGGGCTCATATTCGGCTTATTCTTTACTGTAACTCTCATGTCCTTTTCTGCAGAGCTGCTGCTTAAACAGTCAGTCCTCAGTTTGTAGTCGTGCATGGGATTGTTCCACCTTAAGTGCAGGGCTTTGCACTTTTCCTTATCAAATCTCATGGAATTTCTTTTGATCTAATTCCCAGTTTATTGAGGTCTCTCTGAATCCTAGCCCTACTGTCCAGTATATACACTACTCCCTAAGCTTGGTGCCATCTGCAAACTTGCTGACAGTGCACTCCATCCCATCTTCCAGGTCATTGATTAAGATAATGAACAAAACTGGCCTCCAGACCAACAACTGGAACAGTCTACTTGATGCTGGCTGCAAACTAGACACCAAGCTATTGAATACTACCCTTTGAGCTCAATGATCCAGCCAGTTTTTTTGTCCACCTTACAGTCTCCTCATCCAACCCATACTTCCTTAGCTTGCTTGTGAAAATGCTGTGGGAGGTCATATGGAAAGCCTTGCTAAAGTCAAGGTATACCACATCCACTCTTTCCCACATCCACAGAGGCAGTCATCTTGTCATAGAAAGCAATCAAAGTTGGTCAGGCATGACTTGCCCTTTGTGAATCCATGCTGACTGTTCCTAATCATCTTCCTCTCCAAGTGCTTAGAAATAGATTTCTACACTTTCTAGGATAATAATCTATATTATCCTAGAAATTACTAATAATTATAATAATTACAATATTTTAGTATAGTAATTATTATAATTATTATAATCTAATAATTACTATACTTTAGTACTTACTGCCACTGGTTATAATCATTGTTGTCCTAATTCTAAAACTGATTGAACTGTCTCAGAATGGCCTTTTAGGTTATTATTTACATCAGAGATAATGGATACTCAACAAATTTGTTAGGAAGGAATCCTAGTTAAGTGAAAGGGGTCAGGGCATTTGGTGAAAACTAGATGAAGTATAAAGCATCACTTTATATAAATGGAGGCCAATTGTGGAGGACTATGAAAAGCTTTCCCATTCTCTTGCTCAAGATGATTACTATCCCAGAAAACTTCCTTACAAAGTGATATGCAAGACAACTGAGCATAGAGCCTCAAATAGAGATGTGTACATTTTAACAAAGCCACAGTGTTCACTGGGAAACTAACTGGAATCATAAATTCATTGAAAATAGGCCTGGAAGGGACCACAGAGCAGCCAGTCCCACTCCTGTGGCAGTAATCCTACTGCTGTAGGCAAGATCATCCCTATCTTAACCATTGCAGAGAAGTGCTCATTAAAGCTCTTAAAGATTTCTTGCACTGAAACAATAATCTGTGAAAGCTCTCTACTCTAAAATGCTCTAAAATGCTTGTGCTTGTTCTGACCTATGCTTATGCTTAGGAGGAAATGGAATCAGAGTGGTATTTTTTTCTTTTTTTCCCCTTGTTTTTACTGAGGGATCTAACTTGGTATCAGATAATGTACCCATATAAACCAGTCATTGAGAAAAGTAATTATACAAAGTTATCTAGATGAAAGGCAGCTGGTTTGATTCACATGAAACAGGTTAATAGCCTATGAAGCCAAAATTATGGTAATCTTTCTTGGTATTCTGCATAGCATGGGCCATAGAAATTTTTGATAGCGGGCCTAATGGAAAAACCAAATATCCAACAGAAGCCTAATTTGCTTCTTGTAGTAGGGAGCAAGGAAACTATCTGGGTGTGAAACTTAACATTTCAGAAAAACTTATCAAGACATTGTTTAAAAGTCAAAAAAATTCAGCATCTGCCACTGCAGGTGCACTTTATTATATTTAAGGAATGTGAAGGGATGATTTTTGGCCCACAAAACCCCAGAAAAATTCTAAAATTACCACTATGCTTCCTTGATACTTTGAGGATAAGCTGTTTTATAAGAAATCTGAACAGCTCTTTGGGGATTTTCTAAATTTAGAAATCATTTCGGCATCTTTTAATATGGCTGTTCATAGGAGACTTTGCAATGGATTAAAAGACGAAAGAATTTTGAAAAAATTCTGAATTAACTCTTTATGCGTATTTTTCCTAGACTGCACATGTATATTGGCACCACAAAATACAAAGGACACAAATGAAAATGGAAGTAGTTCTGCCAGCCTTCATCACACATTCTATAAATATTCAGACTCAGGTTGAAGTATTCATACACGGATTTGGGAAATACATAGATTTCTTATGACACTGCAATGAATTTAAGAATGTAGCCCAACAGAACAATATCTTTTAATTCAATATATTTTCTTCATAATAACGCCCCCCCTAAAATTTAGGTTCATGAAAAAGTTCTCATATCATTGAATAAACAAAAGTAAATGCCTGTGATTATAAAAAGTTTTAATATATTATAGAAGGTATGGCCTGTCACTGTTTGAATTGAAAGACGGATGGATTTATCAGATCAAGAATTCCATAACACAAAACCACAAACTTTTAAAAAAAATCTCGATAGAGATAAAATGATACAAAGGAAAATATAATCAATTGAAACAGCTGGAAGAGCTCAAATTGGATTGAATCACTCGCTAGGGCAAATAGTTCATTCTTGCTTTTAGGAAAAGAACTGTATCATTTTGCAAAGTCATTTTCTTCATATCTCTTTTAAGGAGTAATCTGTGGTATATTAGCTTGAATACTATGCAAGCTAATACTTTTCATATTAATGAGAACCATCTTGTTGGGTACTTTTTGTATGGAAGGAGACAATCACTTTTTATTACTTCTCTTCATGTATAAGCATGAAAAACAGATAGATGGTCAACGAAACTCACTTATTTTGCAGCCTTGCTCATCTGAACCATCTCCACAGTCATCAAATCGATCACACTGCAGCTCCATGGGTATACATTTCTTATCGCTACAAGCAAACTCATCCTTTTTACAGGGTCTTGCTTTATACATGATTGTATCTATATAATTATAAATAAACAGTAAAATAAAATAAGATTAGTATTTCATATTGTTTAGATTATTGCACATAAAAATGGAAATGACCATGAAGCTGTAATGAGTCTCAAATTATGTCAAGCCTAATTGCTTTAAAGTTTAAATTATGATCTATAAACTTGCAATTACGTTTTCTTAAGGACAATTAGATTTTTGTAATAAAATTGACTTCATATATTCTTTTGATCTGAATGTCTGGAAAGGTAAATTCACCTACCACAGTGATCTTCATCTGAGTTATCACCACAGTCATCAATCTCATTGCAAATCTGTTCAGGTCTCAGACAGACCCTGTTGTTTCTGCATCTGTAAGGCCTTGTTGGAGGGCATGGAAATTTTCCTGTAGGAAGAAAACATCAGATGCCCTTTTTAAAAAGTGAGTACCAGTTCTTTGTAGTTAAGTAGAAGTTTCTCTTCAAGCTTATTCCTTTCTATTGTGCCCTCCATCAACATGGTAAACAAGCATGTTCAATTGCTTAGATCCAGGGTGCTTAATTCCTGGCTTGCAGGCCAGATCCAGCCCACAGAACTGTCATTCAGCGTGCTGGGCTCCCCAGAGGTCCTGTAATTAGGTCTCAAAGGAGTGGTGCTAGCATTTATTGCTGCTCCGTTGCTGCCAAATTTCCAGACCATAGGGAGTGTGATGGGCCAGACAGCACGGTTCTATGCTAAATCACATGTATGGGGTTGGGACAGCGTAGGGCCCGATTCAGGCATGCAGGGCCCCATTGGTGTGGTGCAGGGCCTGCTCTGGATGTGGGAGGCCCAGCCCTATATGCCAAGTCTATGAGGGATCTGGCTCACAGACTAGTCCTGGGACACGCATCCAGCCCATGGGGCCAAAAGGTCACTGACTTAGATCGTTGCGTGAAGAAAAAATATGTAACATAATCCAGATGCAATGAGCTTCAATCCAAGCAGCTTTGCAAGCTTTTAATGTATCAGGGCAGAATTTAGGATGTTGGGAACAGCAAATGAGATATTTTGAGGTCCTATAAAATGTAACTACTTTAGAAAATCTTTTTGGAATTGCCCACATTATCTGGTTTGTTTGGTATAGATGAAGCAGAGTTCAGATGCTTATGCCTATCAGAAAGGGAGGTAAGGATCACAGAAAGAGTAAAAATTGTTAGTCTGACACGTTATCTGCTCTCACATTTTCTGTGAACAGATTCAATTATTTAAGGAATCTGAAAACCTAACACCTAATCATCATGCAAAAAATAGAGTGCATTTAATATTGTACGTGCAACCTTGGCTTTCTTATTACCAACTTTTGAAAGCTTCACTTTGCAATATGAATGTGCAATATTAATTATGCCTTTTCTCTGAAAATTATGAATATATGCTATGCACAACACTTCTGATATATGTACTTCTAAATCTGTGATGCAACACTACAATGAAATAATAACACTTAAGAGAAATTGCTATTGTAAAAGTTATTTTCCTTATTATTCTCTTTATCAATGAAAAATATGCTTGCATAGCAACAACAGAGGTTCATACATAAACTGTTTCTTACCCAAGGCTTATTAAAATTTCGAACTGAAAGGGAAAGGTATCTGAATGAAAGATCTCCTGAGATTTATGTAGCTGGAGTTGTTTATAATAATTTTTGCATTAATGTGCAAGTAAGGTGAAATAGAGAAGCATATCTATGCATGTATTCATGTTAATAGGAAACAGCTTCTCTGCAGAAAGTTGCAATGGTCAGGATGGATATTCAGTGGCCAGGATGGATAAGTAGGGGGAAAAAGTAAGAGGTGTTGCCTTATATATAAAGGAGATGTACATGTGTTTGGAGGTGCAGTCTAAAGTGGAAAGTAGGCATTTTGAAAGCCTCTTCATAAATGTGAGAGGGGAGAGCAGCAGGAGGCATGTCATGGTGAACATCTACTGCAGGTTTCCAAATCAGGAGGAGAAAGTGGATGAGGCCTTCCTTAGAAAACTGATGGAAGCTTCCAAATTTCAGGACTTGGATCTCATGGGGGACTTTAATTACTGGGGGATCTACTGGGAGGGAAACATAGCAGTGCATAAGCAGTCCAGCAAATTCCTGGAGTGTCAGGAAGTTAACTTTTTGATACATAGTAGGGAGGCCAACTTGGGGGGTAAGGGGAGCTTGACTTACTACTCAGAAGCATGGAGGAAGTGTTTGGGAATGTGAAGGCGGCAGGAAACCTGGGGGGCAGTGACCATGAAATGATAGAGTTCAAGATCCTAGGAGGAGGAAGGAAGGAGAGTAGCAGAATAAGAACACTGGAGTTCAGAAAAGTAGACATTAACAAACTCAGCAAGATGGTCAGCAAGATCCTCTGGCAGACAAGTCTGAGGGAAAAATGGTGTCCAAGACAGCTAGCTGTTACTTTAAGGAGGCCCTCTTGGACACATCCTGCTGAGTATGCATATGCAGTATGTGGCACCGCAGACCCACCTGCAGCACTGCACACCACAAATGCAGGTGTTTCCCACACTGCTAATTTGCAGCACAAGGAGCTTTTTGACCCCAGGAAATACCAGTATCAAAAAAATCCAAGCCTTAAATATCCAGGGCGGTGCACAAGGCAGCATGTACGCCATCTGAAATGAGCCTGGGCTGGTTGGAACCATGCTCCAGCTGCCAGCCTGCCTCCCTGCTGCCAGATCACTTCTGCTGGAGCCCTGGGAGGCCCCCAGGACCCCAGATAAGGCTGCTGGGGCAAGTCCACATGCTGGCCCCAGCCTCCACTATCCCACACAGGGCAAATTGCTGTGCACCTGAGAGCACCTGAATGAGCATTCCCCGGGAACAAGTAGCAGTATTTGTCCCCAGGGAAATGCATGTGTGCGCTCATCTAGACACAGCCCTTAAGGACACAGGAACAAGTCATTTCAGTGAGACAGAAGAAGTGCAACAGGAGACTAGCCTGGCTAGAAAGCAATCTATTCAATGAGTTGAAACCCAAAAAGGAATCCTATAAAAAGTGGAAAGTACTAGGGAAAAGTATAGCAGCGTTGCATGGGCATGCAGGGAAAAAAATTGGGACGTTCAAGGCATAATTTAAGATGCAGCTGGCAAGAGTCATAACATGCAATAAAAAGGTTTTTACAAGTATGTCAATGGTAGGAGGAAGATCAAGGAAACCATCAGGGAAAAATATTGAATGTTGAAGGCAATCTAGTTATAGATGATTCAGAGAAGGCTAAGAATTTCAGGCTTTTTACTTCAGTTTTCACAAATAGATGAGTACAGTTGGCAACAAACATAGGCAAGGAGACAAACAGTCTAGACAACAGGTTAGGGATTACTTAGAGAACCTGAGGTTTTCAAATTGGCAGAGCTAGATGGGATACATCCTAAGCACAGAAAGAACTGGCTCAGGGAATTTGGGAGCCATATGCTTTCCTCTTTAAGAATTTGGAAAGGTTTGGTGAGGTCATGAAAGACTGGAAAAGGGCAAATATTATATTTAAGAAAGAAAAGAAGCAGGATCTGAGGAACAACAGACCACTCAGACTGACTTTAATACCTAGAAGTCATCAAGGAGTCCATTCTGAAGTACCTAGAGGACAAGGTGATCAGGAATAGCCAAAATGGATTCACCGAGAATAAGTCATGTCTGACCAACCTGGTTTCCTTCAAACATATAATGATAAACTTTGTGGATCAGGAGTGAGCAATGGATGTGATATATATTGACTTCAGCGAGGCCCTTGACACTGCCTTTCATGACATTCTTATTAACAAGCTAAGGCAATACAGTTTAGATGAAAGTACTGTAAGGTTGATACATAAGTGGTTGGATCACTGTGCTCAATAAGTAGCCATCAATGGCTCAGTGTCTAGCAGAGAGAAGATGTCATGTGGGGTTTCTTGGGGGTCTGCTCTGAGTCTGGTATTGTTTAATATCTTCATTAATGATTTGGATAATGAAATCAAGTGCACACTTCGCAAATTGGCAGTCAACACCAAGTTGGGTGGAGTTGCAGATAATCTGGAAAGTAAGGCTAAGATCTGGAATGACCTGAGTATACTGGAAACAGTCTGCAACAAATCAAGACTCAACAAGAACTGCAAAGTCCTGTACTTGGGATATGGTATTGCACGTATAAATATGGGGTGGGGAGTGACTGACTAGGCTGCAGTACTACAAAAAATGGCCTGGAAATTGCAGTAAACCGTAAGTAAGCCAAAAGTGTGCTCTTGCTGCAAAACAACCCAAACACATACTGGGTTATATTAACACAAGTGTCACTTGCAAATCAAGGGAAGTGATTCTTCTGCTGTATTCAGGATTGGTGAGGCCACACCTGGAGGACTGTATCCTGCTTTGGGTTCCCCATTTCAAGAAAGATGTGAACAGTTTGGAAAGAATCCATCACAGAAAAACAAAAATGATTAAAGGTCTAAGCAGCAAGACCTATAAGGAAAGGCTGGAAGAACTAGCGTTATTTAGGTTGAAGAAGAGAGGATGGATACAAATACCTAAAGGGTGATTAACAGAAAGGATGGAAATTAGCTTTTTTCTGTGGCTGTAGGAGACAGGACTAGAAGCAATAACCTCAAGATGCAACATAGGAAATTTAGGTTGGACTTAGAAGGAACTTCCTGACTATGATGGTAGTTAAGCATTGGAACAACCTACCCAGAAAAATTGTGGAATGTTCTTCTTTGGAAATTTTCAAGATCAGGTTAGACCGACACTTTGATAGGATGGTTTAGTCATAGATGATCCTGCCTTGAGGAACAGACTAAACTAGATGACTTTGTGAGGTTCTTCCCAGCCCTATAATCCTGAAAGTAGGCTAGCTGATGTCTTGGAAATACTGGGCATGTCTACACGTGCATTTACACCAATTTAAATTTACTGTGCAGTAAGCGGGAATAAGCCAGCATCTACATGTGCAAGCATTAAAGAGCATTAACACTGTGTGTGGACTGACTTGGGATTAAAATTAGTCCCAAGAAACTGCACATACACAGTGTTACTGTGCAGTAAGGGTTCACACATGTGTTACTGCTCAGTAAATAATTGCATGTAAATTTGACACCGGCATGATGCTCAAATTGATGTAAGTCACTATATTTACTGCATAGTATGGGCATGCACATGTAGATGCATGCCCATATTGCAGAGTAATTTTAGTTATTGTGCAGTAAGTGTGCATGTGTAGGAAGGCCTTTTCATTGACTTGGCATTCCTTTACTCTTAACATTTTTGGTGAAACAGTGGATCCTGTCCTGGTTCTGCCTTATTTGTCAGTTAAGTGTTAAGTTGTTGCTTAGAAATTTAAATTGCATTTAGGTACAGAAAAAAAAGGTACATTAGAAATGGCTAAAATATGGTAGTTAAATCCTTTCTTCAATGTTAAATCTTATTTTCTCTTGAACACTACTATTGAGAATGTCTTGATGCCTTCCCAAGGTATATTATTTTATCTAATTGGCTTCCAAATGAGGAATGATTCTCTAATGTTAACTTGCTTTTTCTGTTAATTATTCACTCAAGTGAATCTACCATTATAGCATCAATCCCCACCAATGTATGTCAGGTGGTTTGCCTTCTCGAAAGCCAATATCCTCCAGTACGTTAAATAACTATATTTCTGGCACTGCATGCATGTCTCTCAATCCACCCTCATGTTCTACAATGAGTACACCACAATTTAAAGTAGTAAGAAAACATAGTACATTGACTTTTTTCTTCTAAACTGAAGTTGCAGCATGACTATAATGTAGATATGTTATTTTTTGCATAATTAATAATTTCAC
>NW_017728949.1:71076688-71079339 GCF_001723895.1 Crocodylus porosus
TTAGCTTTTTTCTGTGGCTGTAGGAGACAGGACTAGAAGCAATAACCTCAAGATGCAACATAGGAAATTTAGGTTGGACTTAGAAGGAACTTCCTGACTATGATGGTAGTTAAGCATTGGAACAACCTACCCAGAAAAATTGTGGAATGTTCTTCTTTGGAAATTTTCAAGATCAGGTTAGACCGACACTTTGATAGGATGGTTTAGTCATAGATGATCCTGCCTTGAGGAACAGACTAAACTAGATGACTTTGTGAGGTTCTTCCCAGCCCTATAATCCTGAAAGTAGGCTAGCTGATGTCTTGGAAATACTGGGCATGTCTACACGTGCATTTACACCAATTTAAATTTACTGTGCAGTAAGCGGGAATAAGCCAGCATCTACATGTGCAAGCATTAAAGAGCATTAACACTGTGTGTGGACTGACTTGGGATTAAAATTAGTCCCAAGAAACTGCACATACACAGTGTTACTGTGCAGTAAGGGTTCACACATGTGTTACTGCTCAGTAAATAATTGCATGTAAATTTGACACCGGCATGATGCTCAAATTGATGTAAGTCACTATATTTACTGCATAGTATGGGCATGCACATGTAGATGCATGCCCATATTGCAGAGTAATTTTAGTTATTGTGCAGTAAGTGTGCATGTGTAGGAAGGCCTTTTCATTGACTTGGCATTCCTTTACTCTTAACATTTTTGGTGAAACAGTGGATCCTGTCCTGGTTCTGCCTTATTTGTCAGTTAAGTGTTAAGTTGTTGCTTAGAAATTTAAATTGCATTTAGGTACAGAAAAAAAAGGTACATTAGAAATGGCTAAAATATGGTAGTTAAATCCTTTCTTCAATGTTAAATCTTATTTTCTCTTGAACACTACTATTGAGAATGTCTTGATGCCTTCCCAAGGTATATTATTTTATCTAATTGGCTTCCAAATGAGGAATGATTCTCTAATGTTAACTTGCTTTTTCTGTTAATTATTCACTCAAGTGAATCTACCATTATAGCATCAATCCCCACCAATGTATGTCAGGTGGTTTGCCTTCTCGAAAGCCAATATCCTCCAGTACGTTAAATAACTATATTTCTGGCACTGCATGCATGTCTCTCAATCCACCCTCATGTTCTACAATGAGTACACCACAATTTAAAGTAGTAAGAAAACATAGTACATTGACTTTTTTCTTCTAAACTGAAGTTGCAGCATGACTATAATGTAGATATGTTATTTTTTGCATAATTAATAATTTCACATTTTAGCTTTGTATTCAAATAGTCTTTTCTAGAATACTATTATCCAATCTTATAGCAGTAATAGATCAAGTATATGCAAAAGTATCAGTAAATTATATCTGATAGGGTGGGGTGATGCATTTATTGTTATTCATTATTCTAAAGTTTCTGCTGGGTTACATAATAATATCATTTGAGTTTGCTTTAATCAAGCCATTATATATCCATATTTAAGACCAATTTTCAAAAGTCAAATAAGGAAAAATATAACTGACTTAGTGTCTTTGTCTAGTTAAGTGAGACCTACACATCTCTAGGTAAATGCTATACATTTCTAGATAGATGCTTGTTGCATCTTTCTCTACTTCATGAATTCCCTTTAGGACTAGGGACAAGAAAGCAGTAGCATAATAAATTTCATACCACACATTTCAGGTGCTTCATCAGAGTTGTCTCCACAGTCATCTTCTCCATCACATACCCAAAAATGTAGTTTACAGAGTGAATTGTTGCATAGAAATTCGTCTGCTCTACATATATTTCCCCCTTGAAGAAAGTAAGAAATAAATAATTAATGATAATTACAGTTGATATACTATAGTTTTGTTTGTCCACAGGTTAGCTTAATCTAGTGTAACAGGCAACAGAAACTGAATGGGCCAAATCCCATAGGGAAAGCTTGAGAACTGCGCAGGAACATGGCTATTCAAAATGCTTCCATGAACTCAACATGTTTTTTCCTTGGTCTTGCTATTGCTATGATGGAACCAAACTCTGTCTGACCATGTAGGCCTCAGTTTAGGAAAGAAGCAAAGGAATTATATGCTATGAGTTATTCAAACATGTAACAAAGGTTGGCTTTAGTTAGGCAGATTTCTGAGGGGCACAGGACTTTGGACAACTGGGGATTCAATGATGTGGTAAAAACCAGGAGAGATACAGGGAAATAATCCAGTTCCTGGAATGTTACAGATGTCCAGTTTTGCCATCTTTTATGTGATGCTGGAAACCTATTGTCTTTCCTATATCCATGTTGATACATACTGCATTTCGAGTGCGCATCACCTTGCGTGTACAGCAGACTTGATTAATTGAGTCTGCTCTGACCCGCCATATCTCCAGTGCATCGCAAGATGAAAAGGCATGTGTATAAATGCCGTGGTGTTTAATTAAAATTAAAAAAGGTTTTTATCTTGCAAATGGGTAGTAGGTGTCACATAACAGAAATTGACCTATAGTATCTCACTATAAAATCTAGTTATGTATGACATTTCCTCCTTTCTAAACATGCCTGACTCTTTCTTTAATTGATATAACCCACAATTCCTTAGGGGCAACCAACACGGGTTCATCAGTGGCAGGTCCTGTCAGACCAACCTGGTGGCCTTCTATGATCAGATCACCAAATCATTAG
>NW_017728949.1:71079439-71084551 GCF_001723895.1 Crocodylus porosus
TCACGGTCAGGGCGGCTAGGATCTGGAACCAACTTCCAAGAGAAGTGGTGCTGGCTCCTACCCTGGGGGTCTTTAAGAGGAGGCTAGATGTACACCTTGCTGGGGTCGTTTGACCCCACTAATCTTTCCTGCCATGGCAGGGGGTCGGACTAGATGACCTACTCAGGTCCCTTCCGACCCTAGAAACTATGAAACTATGAAAAATTCAATCAGCATTTAGCCTAATGAATACACTTAACTATTTTATTTCCAAATCAATTATGTTACAATATATTATACAATACTAAGTTTAATAAATATAAACAGGGTTTTTGGGGTACCTAATACATCAATCAGTAGATTGCCTCTGTATTCTTGAATATATGAAAAATAGATAGAGATATTGAAAATATTCTACTCATTTTCTTTTCTTTGCCTATATAAGGTATTCATTTCTATTTTGGTCAAGTTTTATCATAATCTATCTATTGAACATTTCCACAGTAGGAACAGATGCTATAGAATTAAGAACAGCTTCTGGCTTCTTGTATTCATATGTGATGGCTGTAAATAGCAGAATGACAGGCTCAGTTGTTATTGCAGATTATGGATCCACACTGTTAACCTCTTAGGGATATGTATTTCTCTGACAAATTATCTCTATTCTTTTAAGGAATATTACAAAAACATTTTAACATTTCTTCTTAAAATGCTTTGTTCAATAAGTAGCAGGACCTTGGTGAAACATTTTCTCCTTTAACCATTACAGGAATATTTTTGCATAATATGACATTAACCAATTAGGGTTAAATGTAGAGTTCATCTACCTGGGGAAACCAAACTAAAATTAAGGTGTAAATTTACAGTACAATATCTATTCTTTACTAACTCCTCATTTACATATCTTTATTCCTCTCCCACAAATGTGTCTTATTTGATTAAATTTAATACACTTTAGAAATGAAATAAAGAAGACATGAGCCAGTACAGAATGGCTAGTCTAGCTCCTGGGTGATGAAGTGGGATTTGTACCAAAGGCCTTGTAGAACAAAATGAATTATTCCCGCAAGCTCTTTCATCTCGCCCATTTGCATTATTTAAGGGCAGCTGCAAACCAAGCATTTCCAGGAGAGCTTTGAAATACCGCATTTTGAAAACTGGATTATTTGTAACCAGTTTCACTGAAAATCGACAATGATCATACACATTCTTACTTTTTTTCAGTTACAGGAAATCTTGTAATATGTGAAAACTATGCAAGAATGACCTGTTTTTTCTTAAAAGATCATTTACAGTGATGTAAATCAACTTTGGTGGAATTACTCCAAATTCACACAGGTTTCAGAGTGTTGTCAGATAGCAATCTGTAGTACCTTGGGTAAAATTCTGCATAACTTGATAGTTTTTTTTCTGTTTGGGTCATAGAGAGCTATTCTTTTTCATGAACTGTCATATAAGAGTTCTATTCCAGTTTTTCCATTTTACAGTTCCGTGGTCTTCATAACACTCACAAGTAGTAATGTCCATCACATATGCTGAGCATGCAATATGCATACTATACATATATGTTTTATTCCCTGTACTTTTCTGAAGACTGTTGTGTGCTTCTTTAAACAATTCCTTACTCAAGCCAAAGCCATTACCTTTTTTACATACAAATCTGGAACGTGATAATTAGGTTTTCTCTAAATGAAGCAGTTTCATTTTATGAGGAATACATTTACTATTTTGATAAGCATTGCTTTGTAACTTCTGTTTTCTCCAGACCAGATATCTTTTTTCCACAGGGGCGTATCTTTTGTCTCCAGCAGCATAATTGTGTCTCCAACATGTTGCGTCTCCAGCAGCATAATAAATCCTAATAATAACTATTATTTTTTATACTGGGATAAAGACGTTATTATAATTTAAACCATGGGTCAGCAACATTTTTGGCCAGAGTGGCAAAAATGACCAACCTTGACCCACACCTCAACTTGGCATGCCAAAGGCAGACAGTGGGGGGAGCCACAAAGGGCCTGGTATTAATCTTTTTTCATCATTATAAGATGGTAGTGGTACCTAAGACATTTTATCAAGATTCTTGTTTTTGATAAGCCTTTCATGTTGGCCAAAGTGCTTTTCATCCTGCAAATGGAGTTATATTCAATTCATGACTGGCCCACATCTCCCACAAATGTTATACTATTAACTAGCATAACTCACCACAAACTATTAACTAACACAAATCTTATACTGTTAACTAACTAATGTTTTTTCCTAGGGTTGTCTACAAAGTATCCTTTACAAACTGCAAACGATCCAAATAAGTAATCTTAATTGTGATAAACTCTTCGATGTGCTGCTCCCTTTCTTTTCTCTTTCTCCTCCCTATTTTTCTCCAACTATTCTGACCCCCACTGATATACTTGAAATTACTTGGTAAGTTTCTTGAGGCTTGTTTTTAATTGAACTGTGAAATATGTCCATATATTTTTTGATGCTGGTTCTTTAAAAAACCTGACTAGCTTCATAATCTCACCTTCTACTTGGCAAACACCCTTTCAGTAATTAATCATTATATGCAGTTGCCATCTCTGAACAGCTCATTCCACACATTTTTCCCTCTACACCTCTGCCATCTACAGCTTTGCTACTTTTATCTCTGATATTTGATTCCTAGAAAATGTAGAAATGAAGAGGACACTCTGCAGAGCATATCATTTCTCATCATTATGTTATTTGTTAATAAAGATATATTATCCTATCACTGATAGCCATACCTTTTAGCTGTTCTAAAAAGATGGGGGAGCAAACTTAACTATTAGGTTTGCATGACCCTGTATGTTGTAAGATACAAACTAGCTAAATACCTCTCATGTCAAGCCTGAATGAAGACAAGTTCAAACTGGAGCAGTCTGCTACCACTGCATTGTTACAGAAGCATGACGACATAGCTGGGTTGTAACAGTTTATAACAATATCTCCTGATTTTGATAAAATGGGTGAGGACACACATACTAACTCTCACAGTTAAGTCCACTTAACTTTTTGAAGTCAACTCAACTGTCAGAGCATATACAGGTCTGTGGAGCAGAGTCAATTTAAATGCAGTTCAAGATAATATACCACCAAGGTATACTATCTTGAGGCACATTAGTTAAGTCAATTTAGCTTGCAAGGTGGCTGTCACCATATCAAGGAGCTTTACATGTGCATGCTCCAGCGTGGCTTAAATTAAATCAACTTATTTTAAATCAACTTTGCATGTGTTTTCACACCAAAAAGATCTATCTATACCCCAAATGAGAGAAGCAGGAAAAATTACATATCGGTGAGAAAAAATGGATAGCAAAGAATCTAAATGATGACTCTAAACTACAGCAAAAAGTGCAAGCTCGGGGGGGGATATGATAGTTTGCTGCACCCAGTCTACATTCACATGGCTTACTTTAAGCCAAAGTGGGCAAAATACAGCCTATGGGCCAAATCGAATCCACCAATTGATGGCATCTGGCCTGCAGCTGCCCCCACAGCACTCTGCATGGCCTAGAGCTCCATCCAATCCCACCTGGGACAGCCTGTATCATGCTCCCACCCCCACCTGCCAGTGGCAGCACCCTAGCCCTGGCCAGTGTGTACAGCTTCCCGGCAGGGCTGCTCCTACTACAGCTGGCCAGATTCCTCTTGGCTCCCCCACCTCCAGCAGCAGCTCCTTCTCCTGCCCCTGCTGTGCTGCTCCAGGCAGCAGACATGGGGGTGTATGCTAGGTACTGCATACCCAGCCAGGCAGAGTGAGAAAGCTGTAGCCAGGTGGCTCTTGCCCCAAAGTGCAGGGCTTCAGCTCTAGCTCCCAGCCACATTCAACCCATTCTACCCACCCAACTCCATGAGACACCTGTGACCAGCCAGCTCCCCGCACCTGTGGCCAACCAAGTGGGTGGAGGGTGGCTGAGGCTGGAGCCCTGTGCACTGGAGCAGGAGCCATCTCACTGTGGCTTGACCCTGCCTGACTGGTCATATTGTGCCTGGCACATGTCCCCAAGGCTTCCACTACTTCTCTGGTGTCCAGAGTGGTGCAGCAGGGGCAGGAGAAGAAGCTGCTGCTGGAGACAATCCCTCCACCCCCAACTGGTTCCTGGGACCTAGTGCATAGGCAGCCCCACACACACACGTGCACACCCTCCCTCAGCAGCACTCCCTGCCCCACACAATATACAAGAGTAAGACTTTATTTTGAGCTATCATGCAATCACCTCTATATACACTACTGTAACAGGGAACCCTAACCCTGTTACTAAGAGACAGAGTGGTCTGTTTAAGTCCAGAACCTTGCAGTCATGGCCAGCTGGTCATATAGGGGTTAAGGCTCAAGCCCTGCCAGCTGGTCATGTGACAGGAAGAGGAAGGCCAGGACCCTACAAATGGCAAGTGGAGAAGGCCAGAGGGGCAGCAGGGAGGCAGACTCCCAATGACCACAGTGTTTTGGCTGCAGTCTCTGTTGGAAGACCACGCCATGCCCTAAGCCATCCTCATGATCATCTAAAGTAAGCAGGCATGTTGCCTCTCTTGTTTCTGTATTATCATTTTTCCATTATATGACCTTAGAAGCCTATGTTTTGTGTTGAAACGATGGTTTAGGTGAGACTATTTGGGGAAGGAGGAGGCCTCATTGGGGGCCCACTGCAGTGTGGGGACCCAGTGCCAGAGAGGGTGCAGTATTCAGGAGTGAGCAGACCTCAGCAGCAGAGAGGGTGCAATATTTGGGGGTGAGCAGACCCCAGTGCTACAGAGGGGCAGGAGCCTGAGTGAGGTGTTTGGTTTTTTTTTTTTGAGAGAGCTAGAGCCTGGGAGTCAAACCCTGATTAGTGGGGGTTTTTTGACTGACAGGCCTAGCTCGAGAGAAAAGGGGTAGGCCCACAGTGGCTGAGACCCCAACAGAAAGAGGAATTTACAAATACCATCTGCGAGGCTTGGGCTGAGGTGTAGGGGAGGAACAGAGCTGCAGATAGCACCCCCTGGCATTGGGGCATACAATGAGCAGCCTCCTCCTTAATAAACAACAATTAATTAATAACTAGGCATGGCAGGTGAGAAGATGGGCAGTTGGCCCTTAACAGGTGGCCAGGGCCACCAGGAGACAGACCCTGAGAA
>NW_017728949.1:71084651-71113242 GCF_001723895.1 Crocodylus porosus
CCAGAGTGGTGCAGCAGGGGCAGGAGAAGAAGCTGCTGCTGGAGACAATCCCTCCACCCCCAACTGGTTCCTGGGACCTAGTGCATAGGCAGCCCCACACACACACGTGCACACCCTCCCTCAGCAGCACTCCCTGCCCCACACAATATACAAGAGTAAGACTTTATTTTGAGCTATCATGCAATCACCTCTATATACACTACTGTAACAGGGAACCCTAACCCTGTTACTAAGAGACAGAGTGGTCTGTTTAAGTCCAGAACCTTGCAGTCATGGCCAGCTGGTCATATAGGGGTTAAGGCTCAAGCCCTGCCAGCTGGTCATGTGACAGGAAGAGGAAGGCCAGGACCCTACAAATGGCAAGTGGAGAAGGCCAGAGGGGCAGCAGGGAGGCAGACTCCCAATGACCACAGTGTTTTGGCTGCAGTCTCTGTTGGAAGACCACGCCATGCCCTAAGCCATCCTCATGATCATCTAAAGTAAGCAGGCATGTTGCCTCTCTTGTTTCTGTATTATCATTTTTCCATTATATGACCTTAGAAGCCTATGTTTTGTGTTGAAACGATGGTTTAGGTGAGACTATTTGGGGAAGGAGGAGGCCTCATTGGGGGCCCACTGCAGTGTGGGGACCCAGTGCCAGAGAGGGTGCAGTATTCAGGAGTGAGCAGACCTCAGCAGCAGAGAGGGTGCAATATTTGGGGGTGAGCAGACCCCAGTGCTACAGAGGGGCAGGAGCCTGAGTGAGGTGTTTGGTTTTTTTTTTTTGAGAGAGCTAGAGCCTGGGAGTCAAACCCTGATTAGTGGGGGTTTTTTGACTGACAGGCCTAGCTCGAGAGAAAAGGGGTAGGCCCACAGTGGCTGAGACCCCAACAGAAAGAGGAATTTACAAATACCATCTGCGAGGCTTGGGCTGAGGTGTAGGGGAGGAACAGAGCTGCAGATAGCACCCCCTGGCATTGGGGCATACAATGAGCAGCCTCCTCCTTAATAAACAACAATTAATTAATAACTAGGCATGGCAGGTGAGAAGATGGGCAGTTGGCCCTTAACAGGTGGCCAGGGCCACCAGGAGACAGACCCTGAGAAAGCCTCCCCTGTTACAACTACTAAAAATAAATAAATAAATAAAACAAAACCAAATCGGGACAAATGTATTTTTTTAAATAAAATTGAAATATGTTATGGTAGATGTTTGACTTTTAGTATATGATTTGGTTTTGTTGTTCAATTATAACTTGTTAAAATGATATCTTCTGAAAGATTTTGTGTGTGCAGCCCTCTACAGCTCACCAAAACTCATTAAGTGGTCCTCCAGCTGACATAATTGCCCACCCCTGCTTTAAGCCATGTAAGTACAGACTGGGAGTAACATTTGAAGCCGTTTGCCACTCCTAGGCTATGCTGCAAATGTAAACAGGCCTTCAGGAGATTGGATTAACCTGATCACAACCTAGGTTAGTATACTTTCTCAGGTGAGCTAAAGAGATTGGGCACATCATTCTGGGGGTGATTTAAGTCCTCTGAATGCCTGCACAATTGGGTAGTTCAATGTAAATCTGATTAGGTAGATCTAAATGTAATGTCTTTATGCAAAGGTCTAGAGTTTAAACTAGGTATAAACTGAAGTAAATTGGATTTTAAAACTAGAAAGGATCATCTAGCCCAAGGGTGGCAGCACAGGTGCCACCAATGACATAAGGCAGCCCCTGTGTGTGGCATGCAGGAGACTGACGAGGTGACAGGCAGAACACGGGCAGATGAACTAGGGACCAGAAACCAGAGCATCAGATGAGGTGGGGAGTAGAGGGAAAAAGAAGATAGCAGAACAGAATCTTGGGAAGGAAGCAGAAAGCAGAGCAGAAGATTGGGCAGGGGAAGAGGATTGGAGTGTCACTCAGTGAGGGTGTGAGGCTAGTTTGTGGCACACCTGACAAAAGGGTGGGCTGCCACTTATCTAGTGTAGCCTCCTGCATATAATCACACTCCATAACATTCCATCCATTAACCATCTTGAGCCCAATAACTTAGTCTTTAGTAAGTATAAACAACTAATGCATTTCAGGTCTAAAAAATTACATGCTGGAATCTGAGAAATAGGAAAGAAACCATCAATGTCACGAACAAAATGTCAGTTTCATTGGCAGCACAGAGACTTGATGGGATAAATTATAACAATGTTTATGAGAATATTGGTATAAAAGACTGTACATTGTTCAGGTAGGACAGGTAGGGAAAATAGGGAGGAAGCCTTGCACTGTATATCAACGACACATTGTGGTTTTTGAAGTCCTGAAAGGTGACAGGCATACATGTTGAAAGTCTTTTCATGAAATAAAAAGGTGAAAAGAAAAGGAGAAATAATGACATTTTTACATGCAGGATCTGGTCATAATAAAGGATTTAAACTACTTGGACATCTACTACATAGTCAATAGTATAAAAGGAATGTGGTGTGTTGGAATGTGTTTTAGACATTTTATTGCATCAGAAAATTAAACAAATAGGGGAGTTAATTTTAGATGTGGTCCTAACAGGAAGAATAGGGTAAGAATATGAATATGGAATGGAATTTGGGTGAAAATGATAGTGAACTAGTAGACTTAACTGTTTTTAGAACAGAGGTCATTATTTAAAGAAAAGGAAGGAGTAACAGCAGCAAAATAACAACAAGGCCTTAAAAAGAAAAACAAACTTTAACAAATTTCAACAAATGATAAGTAATGTCCAATTGTCAGGAACAATAATGAAAAAGGAGTTCAGGAGAGTGATATTTGTAAAAGAGGTGTAAAGGCACAATGAAAAACTATCCCAATGTGGAGGAAAAATAGGAAGCCTCAGCCTGCCCCTCCCCCCTTCCGTCACCATTGCTTTCAAGGCCAACGTGGACTGATGTGGCAGTGGTTGGTGGTGGGGGGAGGAGCAGGCACACCATGGCAGTAACAGTGGCAGTGGCAGTGGGGAAAGGGGAGGAGTAGGCACCAGGCCTGACATGGGGGAGGGTGGGAGGAGGAGCAAGCCTGAGAAGGGGGAGAAGCCAGCATGCCACGGCAGTGGAGGGGAGCAGCAAGCCTGGCCCGACATGACCCAATGTGGCAGCATCTGGGAGAGGGGAGGAGTGAGCCTTCTCCCCCCTGTCCGGCCTGGGCCCACTCTTCCTCCACATCCCCTCCCCAGCATCAACTGTGAGCCCAGTCCTCCTGTCCTCCTGCTACCACTGCTGGGTTGGCCCAGGTCTGCTGCTCCCCTCCCCGCCGCTGTGGAGGCCCAGCTTCTCCCCACCCTCGAGCCTGGTACTTCCCTGCATCAGGCCTGGGCCCGCTCCTCCCCTCCCCCTGCCACTGTGGTGGGGATGGGAGAGTGGGCCCAGACTCCAAGCAGCAGAAGGGAAGGGGGGAGCGAGCCCAGAGGGGGGGGCACCGGACTTCATCTCCCCCCACTCTCCCCAATTATTCTCGATGGGCAATTGGCTAGAAAATTTGTGTGTGTGTGTATATAAATTAAGGGAGATTTTTCTCTGTAAAATATATATAATTAAGCACATCACCTAAGGATGCTGTAGTAGCCCTGCCACTGGAGGTAGTTAAGGCTAGATGAATATCTGGTAGGAGTGGTTTAGTATCTTGCTACATCTTGTCTTACAAGATGAAGGATAGCTCAGATGACATTTGAGCTTCCTTTCAGACCTTCATGACTACAATTTTATTTCATAATTTTATTAAGCAGAGAATGCTCCAAGAACAGATTCTCTTATATTTTTTCACTCTTTGTTCCATATTGGAAACAATCAAAGCAGGAGAAGGAGGGAGGGAAATGTTTTAAACCAAACTATTTAAATCTTAAACAAGTTAGTTAAGGTTTTAATCTCCTTAGCAATAAAAAGGTTGGCTCTCTTTTTTTCTTTAGAATCATTATACAAGTTTACTGTTGCTAAGAAATTAAATTATGACAATTTCTTTAAACTTATAATCTGACATTATTTTCTAGTAAATGGAATCTCAACATGTATTAAGTGACTTGGACTATAAAGAAAGTTAAGATAAAAACATCTTCAAAAGAAAAAAAAAAAAAAAAGAAACTCCTTTTAGTACCCAGACGAAAAAAGTTCATGGATCTGATCTAATCAATTCATGCATTTGTGCCTGATTGTTACATTAAAATTAACAAGATGCTTTTCTTTAACTATAAAACATGTTTCAGTTCAAGACTTAACAATTTTTTAAGGAACATCTCACTTTCATGAAATAGTGAAATATGTAAGAATATATTGCCAAGTAAGAGTATTAGGAAGTCACAAGGTATTATCACACACTTTTATTGCAAATGGAACTGAAATCTATGAGAAGAAAATTAAATGTTAAAAAAAAGTCAAGAAAAAATCCGTGTGATTAAACATTATTCTGAGTGGAAAATCGGTCCAAAAGACAGTAAATATAAATACATAGCATTTCCCAGATTCAGCCTGTTTGTTAAAAAATGAACAAATCTGATATATTTTTTTTTAAGCCCATATACAAGGACTCCTGAAACTGGGCATGGAGATTATCACTATGATTGTCCAGCCTTAGAATAACACTCCATTTCTGTAGTTATGTTTGTGAAAAGGAAAAAATGAGTTTTTTATGATATCAAGAAAATACTATATTCATTTTATGTGATTGCTGTGTCTGTCAAATTCCTTTCTAGAAGAGATTTGTGCACCAGAAAGCATAATTGTAACATAAATACGAAGTATTTTAGTGATAACCAACTAGGCAAATGACTTCTTATTGTGTTGTAAGTAATTTACAGTTCAAAGAAACTGCATTATTACATCCCAAGAATAATGGGTACTTCACATAAAAAGAAAGCATTGCTCCTTATTTTCAGTCCATTAGTTTTTTGAAGGGATATAGCTGAGACATTTTAAAGGCAGTTTTTAAGAGCACAAAAAGTGTTTCTTTAAATTTTTCAAACCTCATTGATCATCTCATTCGTCTTATATAATGATCCATTCTTCATAATTTCCAAATATGTTTTTTTTTTCAATTTCAGTTGAAACTGTTTGCAACTGTTTTTGGACTTTCTTTTTTCTCTATATTATTAATCTTCTCATAAAATGTCTTTCTTTTGCCCATTCTCAGTTACAAAAATGGTATTACAGTACTGTTTAATATCTTGTCCAATGGTAAGCTCAGAGTTTGCCTTGATGGTAAAATAAATAGACTAAGATTAATCAGCACTGTGTTCTGGCACCCATCCTCCTCAGTTGGTACACACATGATATTCCCATAAATAAAATCAAGAATATTTATTTACAGTGATTTTATTGTTATTTTAACACAGGACCCTGAGACTAGCATTATTGAAACTACACTTAGTAATGATTTGGCAAAATTAGAAGATTATTCATTCGAGAGTCGATTAGACTGGCATGCGTACTCCTGCTCCAAAGTGGGGCACAATAGTCAGCTGCTGAATAAATGAGGGCCAGGACTGATGTTGTATGGATTTTTGTGTTCTTCCCCAACTCAGAGCAGATGGTTTTGAGATGATGTTATTACATGCAGGAAGTTTGTTCTTAGTCATTTGTAGATGATGCCTATAGGTGAGACTATGGTGAAGGTGAATTCCTAAATATTTTGGGGCGGGTTCATAGTTGACTGGTTTTCCAAAAAAGCTAATTCTTAGACAGACGTTCACATGGACACTTGTGAGATGAAAAAAGGAATAAATTGTTTTGTCAGGGTTGGGGTTCAAACATCTTTCATTAAAAAAAATGAGATTCATAATACATACTTGCAGTTCCACTCCTGTTCCTTGGTTACCTGTTCTCATATCCCTACTCCTGATCTTTGATACAAACAGGGTACTTAAAGAACCTACAAAAATGCTTACATTCAATTCACTACTCATTTTTGAGAAACTTAATGACCCCCTTAGGCCAAGGCTTCAATTGAGAATGCTATTTTGGAGTGAGGGAAAAAAGGTGAATGAGAAAAATTTTGACATCAAGGAAAAATGGATTCAGCAAAGGAACACAATTGACATCATTAACAAATTTCTTATCATGGACCCCATATCTAAACCTTCGGGCTTTGCATTACTAAGCTGGAGCTGGAAAACACTGAACAGGGTTTGTACTGGACAAACTAGATGTAACAACCTACTACATAAATGGAATTTTATTAAAGCCCCCAAGTGTGGGTGTGGTGAAATCCAAACAATAGCACACATAATGGAGGAATGTCCTATTTATTATTTTAATGGTTGCATGAAGATCTGCATCAGTCTACTAGCAATGCCTTGCAATAGATATTAAATCTAAAACTACTAGATAAGGTACTCCTGGTAAATCTGATATCTTTTATTAGATCAACTCAAATAGTTGGAAAACATTCTTCTTTGCAAGCTTTCAGAAACAAACACTTTTCATCAGGCTGAGAAAACATCTGCAGTTGTGTGCTCGTCCTGGATCGAATAAATAGTAAAGAAGCCAGAGGCTGGTATGCATGCAAGAAAGCCAGACAGTGAAGATGTAAATAGGAGTCAATGAGTCAGAGATGGGTTGCAGGGTGCAGGGGAGGATAATGAATGTAGCTCGTAAATAGTGGAGAGGTATCTGGAGAGGCAGATGTTAGGCAGATTATAATGTGTCGTAAATCCAATGTCTATATTTAGTACATGGTTTGTGTATCCAGTAGGTTGATGAAGTGAACTTCATAGGCTCATCTGTGAAAGGTGTTTTGTAAAATCCTTTTAAGGATCACAACTGCGAGATTTGAAAGAGAGTGGTTTTCTTGTGAGAAATGTGCCCCCACAGGTAATTGAGTATTCTTGTCATTTCAGTGCAACTTTGGTGGTCTCGGAGGGCTTGGCTGGACATTACAGCTTTTTTGGTCTGTTTAGAGTGGTTGTGTTTAGGGTGATTCCAACAAAACTTCATTCTCTGACAAAATCGAGCAAAAGATCAGCCCCCAAAAACACAATAAAATGTTAGACTGAACACCTCACAGTGGGTGAATCTCTAACCTTGACTATTATATTTACTGCTTCAGGGAAAGAATGAACAATGAAATAATCAACAACTCATGCCACCATAACAACCACTCCCTATCAGAGAGAAGGCCCATATAATCTCTATGATTACCAAATAATAACAAAAGCAGCAGATAAAGGAGGAGCCATAGAATCAATGAGTCGGAAGGGACCTAGACAGATCACCTAGTCCGACCCCCCGTCATGGGCAGGAAGGAGCACCGGGGATGGCAGGGGTCATAAGACCCCAGCCAGGTGCCTGTCCAGTCTCCCCTTGAAGATTTCCAGGGTAGGTGAGAGCATCACCTCTCTGGGAAGCCTATTCCAGGCTCTGGGCACCCTTACAGTGAAGTTGTTCTTCCTAATATCTAACCTAAACCTATCCTCCCTCAGCTTGTGGCCACTGCTCCTGGTGACTTCAAGGTGGGCCTTGGTGAACAGACTTTCCCGGAGTCCCTGCTGGTGGCCCCTGATAAGGTTGTAGGCAGCCACAAAATCCCCCCTCAGTCTCCCCTTGTGGAGACTGAAGAGATTCAGGTCCCTCATCCTCTCCTCATATGGCTGGCTATGGAGGCCCTCAACCATACGAGCGGCCCTCCTCTGGACCCACACCAGGATGGCATCCAAGCCCGCCTTACATACCTACAACAGCAAGTTGACAATTCAGAGTACAGACCCAAAGATATTACTGACCTTATACACTTCATCCTCACATGCAACAATTTCACTTTCAATAACCAACAGTTCTCCAGACCATGGGCATAGATATGGGTGCCAAAATGGCCCCATAGTATGCCAACCTTTTTATGAACAACCTGGAAGAAGAATTCCTCAAGGACTGCACCATCAAACCCTTGCTATACTTAAGATAAATTGATGTCATATTTATCATCTATGCTGAAAACCTGCAATCTCTGATTGATTTCCATCATAAATTCAACAGTTATCTCCCCTCCATCAAACTATCTCTTGAATACTCCAGCACTAACATCTCATTTTTAGACTCAATGATCACTATCTAGAATGGTAAACTACAAACCATGATATACAAGAAACCCAGGGACAAACATACATATCTGCACAAAACCGATTTTGCTCTGAGGAAAACACCCATGACTGTCATCTCACAAATCTTAAAAAGGATAATAAAACATATCAGATTTACCCAAAAAACCTTGTCTCCCTATGTCCTTAGACCACCACAGCTATAACCTATACCCCTGAAATCTAACAGTGTGTGCCATTGTTTATAGTTGCTTATATGTTGTTTATGGGAGGTTTATAACTTGTTCTGTTATTCAATTGCAGTATTCCATACAAATAAATAAATATGCTACTTATTTTAAACTACCTTTGTTTTCTTGCCCTCAGTCCAATATTTTACTCTTAGTCAAGACCAACAGTCATTTACCAGTTTGTTCCTGTTGCTTTCTCATTTATTATTTATGTTGCACTATTTCTTTGAAATTACCAATGGTTTCTAGGAGTGCCATACATCTCTTATTTTTGCATGATTAACACCAGAGTAATTTTCAGATGAACGCAACAAACTTAATTAAGAACTATAATCTTGATTAAATTACTCAGCCTCAAAGAAAGGAAGCTTGCTGTGGCAATACAGTCTATGTGAGGATACTTGGAAATTACTTTCCCTCTTGGATTGAAGCAAGCCATACAGACAAAAATTTATATATTTAAAATCAAGATGCTGGGCTGTAGGGAATGATTATGACCAATATTGTATACATGCTATAGTACTTCTTGATTTTACATTACAGTCAGATTATTTATTTCTACCCACTGATAAACTTTACCCCAGCCACAGCTGCACACCTACAAGATACCAAATGTCATACTTACTGAGTTTGAGAGGTGAAATCTTTGTTCTGCCAAAACTTTTTTCTGCCTAGCTGACATTCTTATGAAAGTTAGAAAAGCATTTCCCAATGATATCCCAGTGAGTGGCACTCATTTTGTGCCTCTCATTGAGGTGACAAACATTCTTTAGAATTTCTGATGGTATGCAATCATCAGGACATGTTAAGAGTATTATGGAACACCATGGTCAGCTAGATTACTTGATCAATATTATTTTCTATACAAGCAAATGCAAGATCATTGATCTAGGATCAAAGAATAAGATCCCAGATCATGTTATGTCATGTTAAGAAGTGACATTATTCTACTCCAATGGGAAAAGCTCCATATATTACACTTATGGGAAAAATGCAGATATTGACATCTGGCATACTTAAAGGGACAAATATAGCTACAAGTTAAATATACTGCAAATAGCTCTCTAATAGCCTGTCTAGTGATGAGCAGTAGGCAAGCTTGTAGACTGGCCTGTCCTTGTTACTACCTGATAGCAATGGGGTTGCAGTGGCAAGAGGTGTTACCCTAGTGGGTAAACTATCTGCCACACACAGGCAGCCATAGTAGTGGCACGGACTTTCAAGCATTGCCAGTTCCCAGATTTCCCATGTCCCGTGCTGCCTACACATCCTTTACAGTTGAAGGTGGTCTGGGTCCTGGCCTACCAGCCTGTTTGTCACTGTGAAGAGTGAACAGGCTGCTCAACCTAAAAAGGGCCTGCAACTATAAAGGGAACATGGGCACACCCAGGACCATGTTCTGGGGATGCAACAGGGCTCTCCTAGAACAGCTGTTGTCACTGACAGACTCCCCTGCGGACAGAAGGGGCTAAGGAGTAAGGACTTATCATCCCATGACTGGAGAGTATGTATGTATGGCAACTTTTCATGCTGCAGACAGAGGGCTTTCAACATGCAGCTACACATATCACTCTTTTTTTTGGTAGCACTATTAGTTGACCTAGTGGTAGATGCAGTGGTCAGAGAAAGTATTAAAAAGCAAGCAGTGCTTTTTGGTTAAACGTTGCATTTTCGTCCCTCAGAAGGAAAATTATGTCTAGAATTTTTAAATTATGTCCTAATAGTTTTTCCATAAGAAGGTGATTTTGAAAAAGTGCTGTTAAGATTTGTGTGTGCTCGAACCTGCACAAATTAAACCACAGGTATATATTCTTTATTTAGAAATTTGTTTTTAGACATTGGAGTTTGGGCATAAGTATTGAAAAATATGTACAAATCGCGAAATATATTCTTTGTGGGTGGACTTTCTGCTTGAGTTAGGAGCCTGAATGAGACTCACCTGCGTAGATGAAGAAGTCTACCTATATAGAAATGGGTGTAAGATGGGAGACCTAAATATTATTCCATTTTATTTGATTTTAAAATCTGAATTAAAAATTGTATATTAACTGTATATTAATTGTATTGTGGCATTACATATTCATATTTAGTATATATTAATGTTGCCATTAAATTGCCATCAAACTACCCTGTATACCACATGTCCGAGAATCAGACATGTGTGTTCTTGTTTGGAAGGCAGAACATAGAAAACAAGATTTTTCAAGAGCCATGGCCCACTGTGTTTCATAACAGTAAGTCATCCTGGAAACACAGAATCAAGAAAGTGTGGCATACCAGGAGACAGTCTGGGTGAGGCATCAGGAACTTCCTGATGTGATATATCAATAAGGCTAGATCCCAGACACAACAGCAGTAGCAACACTTACTTTTTTACTGTAATAATTCTTTACATAAGTTTCTGTAAACAGTAAGCTGTTGTTTCCACACCACAAGTGTGGAAACAACAGATACTACACTAAGTAGTATCTAAGTGTATCTTAGTAGTATCTAAGTGTAGTATCTAATCAAGATACTACAAACTGCATGCAGCAGCTCATTTAGCTGCTGCTTCAGTCATAAATTACAACATTCAGCTAATATTACTGTAAATTCCCTAGCAGCTGTGAGGCAGCTAACACTGGACTTTACCTATCCTGCCTGCTGGGCCATAGAGAAGCAACAGCCTTTTTGTCAATGTCTGCATGCGTGAGGACAGTGCTCCTATTCCAGTGAAGAAAAATCAACTCTCCTGCTTAAGACATGCATTCCAATATTGTTAGGTTAATTTGGGGAAAATGTGTGGAGGGGGTGTACAAGTAAATATGGTAATAGGACTTTTTAACATTATGAAATTTCTTGTTTGGTAATAATTTTACATCTTTTTATTCCATGGTTTAGAAAACACTTAAGTAGAAGTATTAAGCAGCATAAATTATGCCATGCCAGTCAGCCATTTGATGAGGACTTGCATTGTCTTAGGATCACACAGACTCTATTTCAGCAGCTTTGGTATGCTCTGCAACAGGGGAGTGCGGAATGGGCCATATTTGATTCAGATTTGGATTCGGCCCAAACTGGAGACAGTGATTCAATTTGTTGATTCAGATCACTGTCTCTGATTTGATTCGGCCAAGTCTGAATCTGAAGATTCAATGCTGATTCAGAGAAACAGTGATTTGGCCATAGACACAACTTTAATGTTTTTTTCTACATACCTTGAGGTATCAGGCGTGGCTTGTGAATGTTGCAATGCTGGGATGGATGAAGTGTCCCACGGGAGTGTGGAGGGCCCCCCCCACATGCTTAGCAGTGAACCTGGAAGTGGACCAGAAATACTTCCGGTCCATTTCTGGGTCCACTGCCAAGTGCACCAGGGCCTCCCCAAACACACTGTCCCTGGCTCAGCCACAGGGGGACCCTGGGTGCCCCTCCATATCAAGGAGGCACCAGTCACTGAGCTGCGAGGGTATGGCAGGGGCCCAGTCCGCTCCCCAGTGGACCCAGAAGTGGACCAGAAGTGCTTCTGGTCCACTTCCAGGTCTTCTGGTGAGCTGCCTATGCTCCTGTGGGGCACTCCATCAGCCACACCATTGCAGCGTTCACGAGCTGCCTCGTACCTTGAGGTATATAGAAAAAACACTTAAAGCTGTCTCTATATCCCAATTACCGACTCTTTTCAAATCTCTCCAAATTCATTCAAAGCATTCTGATTTGATTTGGAGAGATTAAAGGGTTTCTTGATTCAATTTGGATTCAGAGATTCCACCACCGAATTGGGCTGAATCGCCACAGAATTGAATCGAGGACTAAAGCTTTGCACAGCCCTACCCTACAGTGCTGTTATGTCACCATGTTGCTTTAATTAAAAAATAAAAGAGTGAGGAAGAGTAAACTTTTTAATGAAAAAGTGATGCCTCACCTCTGTCACAATTTTCTTCATCGCTCCCATCCACACAGTCATGGATTCCATCACATAGCCATCTGATAGGGATACAGTGGGCCTTATTTTTGCATCGAAACTGATCTTCTTTACATTCTGTTACACAATCCATCTGTTTAAATACAGATGTGTACTGCAGTATTCATTAACAACAACAATACAGTAATAGACAGATTTAATCTAGGCTGCTGAAATTTCATTGCCTTTTTTGACTGAGAAAATACATTTCTCCTTTATTATTGGCAGTGTAATTAGACTGCTACTGAAATTAAAATTTTAAGCAATTTCAATACAAATGTACTGATATTATGTGCTTGTGTATTTTGAATGTGGTGATGAAAGCAATGGATTCAAAAATTAATGTTTATTCTATTTATTTTCAGTTTCTGAATTGCTTGATCAAATACTGTACATCAGATAATATAAAGCACTCAAAAGAATTACATTAGTTACCTCATCAGAGCCATCAGCACAGTCATATTCTCCATTACACCTCAATGATGCAGAGATGCATCCTCCACTGGTGCACACATACTCACGTGAAGAGCAGGTTGGAGATGCTAATTAGAAATATACATTTTTAGCATTATGTAAACACAATTTTGAATGATTTAATTATTAATATGAGGCAAAGTTAACTTATTATGTTGTAATTGACTATCCATTAGTAGAAATTCCATGGTTTGAAATTACAGGGTTAGTTTGACCAGCAATCTGACAAACTTCCCCATATACACTTTAGAATCACTGTTAAAAAATTTAAAATATGTCTGCGAGGATATTTATTTTTATGACAAAAGTATTTATTTTTTGTATTTATTTTTTTCATTCTCCTCATGCAAATAAACTGATGAATGACCAACACCAGGATCTGAGTCTGGAAAATCCTTATGCAACCTTATGAACAAGGGTAACTGCTTCCTTCACCAAAAAGAACTCTCAAAATGTATCTTTATAAATACACAGCAAAACAAATATATAAGTACCAAATATTAGGTTTATCTAAAAACTAAAACATTAGTCATCTCAGGAAACTAGAATATTACAAGAATAATATACATTGCATAGGTGTATTTTAAAATGGGAGAAGCAAGGTAAGATACACAATAAACTCAATACTGTTTGCATGTACACATGCAGATTTTTTCAATATATGTGATAAAATACTATAATTTAAACACAAACTATCTGCATAAACTAAGGGTTTTTGCATTCTGCTCTTACAACACAATACCTATGATTATTTTAAATTGGCCTCAGAAGTGTTTGGTAGTATAAACCACAGTGAAATTACATGGTTCTACCGCAACGCCTCGCATTTTAAGGCATACTTCCTTTATCAACTCTCCTAATTAGGGATGCTTATGGCTGTGTAGAAAATCATGATTAAGAAGTAAGTTCTAGCAGATACCAATAAAGGATAGGGACCTAAATCCATAGCGAGAATTGAAAACAAAGGAACTGAGTACATTAAAAACAAACAAAAATATTTGGTAAAATTTCTCTCTTATTAATAATTCATGCGAATGTTATTTGTAATATTGTATAACATCATCTCTGCTGAATAGAGTTCCACATTACAGATGATTCATCAGCATCACAACACTTGTGTCAGGAGGTACTCGTTGTTACCTGATTCTTATATCACGGCAAACAGGGAAGTGAAGGTTAAGTATCTGGACATATTTTATACAGAAACACTTGAGGAACTGAGATAAATATCACTGGAACTGTATTCTATTTTTACTATAGGACATTGTTTATCTTTGAGGCTAGGGGGAGAAGTTACACACAAATTGGTTTAAGTTATCAGAAACTGGTTTAAACCTGTAACAGAAAAGAAGTCCAGTGCATATAAACCAGTTTCAAAATGGCTGAAACTGGTTTAAGATAAACCTAACTGAATGTAGTATCAGACTTAACTGATTTGGGTCAAACTGGTTTATGAAACTTCTGTCCCAAACCCCTTCTTGGTTTAAGTTAAATCAGAGTCCCCCAACACCTTACCATGCTTTCCAGCCCTGGGCTGGGCTGGGCTGTCTGCCACAGCAGAGAAGGGTTGGGGACTAGGGGGTGACAGGGAGCCAGGGACTGCCTCCCCAGGCAAACCCAGCCTGGGGTCTGGGGCCAGGAATGGGGGTTAAAACTCACTTCCCCATTACAGAGCTGCCCTGCCCTCCTAAATTTACTGAAAGTTACTGCTGGCTTCAACTGTGGACTACAAATCCCAGAGGCACCTGGAAGCAGGAAGAGGAAGTGATGAACAACTCTGCAGTGTTCTGCTTCTGTGAGTCTGGTCTGCAAATCCCAGAGACCTCAGGGGCAGCAGGAAGAGAAAGTGAACACACAGCCAATGCTGGCTACATGCCAGAGATCTGTGCTGTTGCATCTCTTGGCTTTTGGCCTGAGCCACCGCATGCATGTGGCTGCATTTCCTGAATCAAAAGTGAATGTGTGTCCAGTTGTTTTCAGTTTAATTCCTCCAGTTTAAACTAACCTGCAAAGACTGAACTGATTCAGCCTCAGGCTTTTTGACTGTTTGTACTTAGCATGAAAGTCCTCCCTTTGTTTGCTCTGTGGATGCCCACACCAGAGCAATAGTAATAGTTTAGTCCCATTGTAGTGTGATCTATTATACCCTGCCTCAAAAATAATATTTTATTCAGAGAAGTTATGAAAACACACATGATTGGACAGACTCTAACTTTGAAGCATTATCTTACCAGGAAGCGTAAAATTGTAATAAATGTAAAGAAGTGTTTTGCAAAAAATCATCAAACAATAAGACATTTGCTACTCCAATATATATTTATTACTTCTAACAAAAAAGACCTAACAGATAATAAGATGACTTGCTAATTCATGTTTCCCATCATATTGTTCATCTTGTTCTTTAATTGTTACTATTGATTTTTTTTTTCAGGATGCCATAAAGATTAATTTAATCATCTCACCTGGTTCACATTTTTTTTCATCATCCCCAAATTTGCAGTCTTCATGACCATCACACTTCCATTTTGCTGATATGCATTGACCATTAGAACACTGGAACTGGTCCCTTGAACAGCCAGTTTCACAATATCTCTGTTACAAATATAAAATAAGTATGTAATTGAGTTTGTCCATTTCATTAAAAAATAATGTAAGTATTACCAAGCATTCAGCCAATTATAAAAAAAAAAGCCTAGATCTGATGAAAAATGGATTGTAACGGCAATGAAAAAAATGAGTAAAGCCTTTCTTTGGCTAAGGTACTACTTACTGTGAAGAGTAATAAAATTGGCTCTTTAAGTTGAAGAGCACACTTAAATAGGTGGTGTTATTTTGGAATAGGATTTCTAACTTACCAATTGAAAGCCCTTGGTAGTAGTGTAATTCTGTTGTGCAGACCACAACTTGACAGACTTTAAACTAGAAATATTAATGCATTTATATCCATACCCAATGGAGCCACAAAAGGTATTATCAGGTTAACCCAATTACTTGTTATTCAATTAATTATATTAAAATCCTAAAACCACATTTGACAAAAATGTTCAGTTATGAAAAACACTCAGAATAAGAACATCTAGTGAGAAGATTAAAACAAAATGTAACAGATCTATACAAAATGGAGACAAATAATAATATTAAAGAAAAATAATTTATATAAACTTATTTTCATAATGGCTTGGAGAGCAGATGTACAACCAGATGTGCATATATTTCTAAAGGTAGAAGATTCTCAGTTATACCATCACTCAAATATTCTTTAGATTTCTTTCAATATTCTCCTTTAGGACAGCAAGCTTGAGAAATTTAGCTTTGTTGCTTTCTTAAAGTCCTGTAAGTTCAGTATTCATGAACGAAATTATTCTTGCTAATGCAATATTTTTTCACATTCTGCACGCCCCCAAATAAGACGCACACCTTGTGTTTGGAAGACAGACTATAGGGTAAAGATTTTTCCAAGTCATGACCTAGAGCTGGCTTATTCATGAAAACACTGTACAAGATGGCTGCTATTTTCTTTCTCTCTACCAGCAAACAGGAAGGGGGCACAGCCCACTCTTAACCTTTTCACAGCTGCTCTCAAATTAGGTGCCACAGTATTAATACATATCCTTCAAATCCTTGTAATTGGATACAACTTGCCAAAATCTTTTGCCAATTTGAGAAGGGCTGTGCAAAGGTTAACTCTGGGCTCAGGCCCCTCCTGCTTGCTAGAAGCCATCTTGTAGCACTGTGCCTTTATGCTTCTATGTCTCCATGTAGTGAAGTCCTGGCATAGAAAATCATCCTCCCCATTTAAGATCCCAATTTTAGAGGGCCAATTCTTGGAAGAAAAATTTTGTGGTACCCCAGTATATATGGCAATTAAAATATTTACTTGGTAATTTTTATATGGCATGTATACTATCTCTTCTTTTAGTTTATTGCCTATGATTCAACAAAAGACACACAATGTCCCCTTATTTCTGAAACTTCCATTGCTATTAATGAAAGTTGTACACATTGATTCAGAGCAGTACTTCTTAGAAAGAAGAAAAGGACTGCAAACTGAACACACAAATACTGTAGACTCTCAGAGACTGCAAAACATATTCATATGTTAATTATAATCAACATGAACAAAATTAGCTATAAATTGAAGTACTTCTGCTAGGCACTTCACATGACAGTTGTGAAGTGCCCAGCAAAAGGTATTGTACCATATTGTCTGCTTTGGTGAATAAAGTTTTTATTTTTCTTTTCTTTTCTTCTTTGTTGCTTCCTTTCCGGTAAAAGGGGAAAAAAATCTGCTTCAGTATTTTTTTCTTATGAATAGACCTACCTCATCTGAGCCATCTGCACAATCATAATCTCCATCACACCAGAATCTTGCAGAAACACAGTCTCCATTTGCACAGAGAAAGTCTTTCAACATGCAGGTTTGAGGCTCTGAATAATGATAAAAAAAAGTCTTTAGCTGTACTAATGCTTCAGACTAACATTTTTATATTTCACAGGGAAGGATTAGAAGTTATTGTATAAAACAGATTCATTTTTTAGCTAAATGCAGGATCTTAAATCATTAAATATTAACTTGCAAACACTTTGTTGATTGTCTGTGCCAAGTATTCTAAAGTATTCTAAAAATACAAGCTCTTACAAAGAGCATCTTCTGATACCCTGTAGTACTTCAGACAATTTTAAGTGATTCTTGAAAATGAAGAAACTGTATATTATATTGTGCCACATAACAAATGCAGAATGCTGAATTCTTACTAGGAATTTCTGTACATGAGCTGATGGCAGGACTTGTGTAGGAGACAATCAATTTATACTGGCAAAACTCTACAGAATGTCATAAGAATGTAAAAACTAAAATGTGGTAGGAATGAGGATTAACTGGAGGGACCTTGTGACTAAAAAGACAGGCAAGATTGCTGAGGGTAGTAGGTGGCAAGCGATGGAGAGAATTATGACTCATTTAATGGAGAAAGACAAAAAGAGGGCAAGAAGAGGGTACTGGGAAGAGAGAAGAAAGAAATGGGCTTTGATGGACTAGATGTCATTAAAAGATTTCATACGCAATTGAGGAGGATGGGGAAAGTGATGTTGTTGAAGAAAACATGATGACCAGACCACGCCCCCACCCTGAAATCCAGGACATCAGAGAGGAAACAATTTCAGTCTAGGTGCAATAAAAGTCTTAGATGGTGACTGTTATGCACTGTTATTAACTGCTATAAATGCAAATTAAGCTAACACTTATGTGTACAGCTTCCGCAGTCAAAACTGAGGGTAGGAGTGTAGACTTCCTGTACGTAGGATATGGAGATTTAAGCACCTTAAGAAGGGGATCCAAAAAAAAAAAAAATCCCAACAAAACCCCCCTGCATCTTCTTCCTCACTTGGGTTCTTCAGCTAATTTTAACTTCTCTGCAGGGGAAGGAACTAATTAGACAAATTTAGAGCTACACGCTAATGAAATCCAATCTGTTCAAGGCACAGCACATAATAGGAAACTTGAGTTTACTCTGGTGCCCAAAATATTCTATTCCACAGACTGTGCATGCTTTATAAGCTTTGTCACAAGTGAACATTTCATCAAGTCAGAAGCTGATATTATCTGCTCTAAGAATGAGATTACACTTCAGTGTGTGCGGGCTAGTGGAGCTTTGCTCAGTGGGAATTATCATTGCAATGATTTTCAAAGAGAGCACTGGGATATTTCACTTTTTTCCTAGTATTATGGTTAGTGACACACTGAACAGCAAGAAATTTTGGCAGAAAGTACCAGACAAAGATTAGTAGCCATCACTTTCCCCTGAAAAGACAAAGTAGTGTAGTAACTGTCATATTGTATTTCTTCACATATATATACATATTTACTTTCTTTTACATGGCTTTTGAATCTATGGGCACCTGCTTTTTTAAGATACTTCAAACAAACGTGGGGACAACATGAAAGGAAAAAAATTATCCTCTAATTCTGGTTGCTAACTTTTGGAGTTTATGAGCATCCAGTAACTTCAGTGAAAGTTGTACATATATAAGTGTTTCTGGAAGTAAAACCCACAAATGAAAGCACCCCAAAATTAGAAGCCAATTTTGATATTTTGTTCAAGTGTTTGCAAATGGTTGACATAAATAATGCTTTCATCATCATGAAATCTTTCTGTTTAATCGTGCAAAGTTACAATAAATCTATCCTTCCTATAAACCCTGATTTTTTCAACTGAGTTATAAAGGGTGAATTCACTTTGGCTCTCTCCTGGTATAAATGTCAGAATAAGCCCATGATTGTGATGAAATCTTGTTGTGACTAGGCTATAGCAGACTAAAGTTGCAGTTGTTTTCCTAACAAAGATATCAAATACTATATACATGGGGATATTTCCAGGAATGTCTACATTATTCTGGGGGGAGGGGGGTATTTTATTTTTCTATCTTAATTTGCACAGCTGGGTGTTTCAGTACTATCTGATTCTCTTTCCTTTCCATATACTGTGAATAGGAGCCTCCAAATTTGAAAAATTAAGTATTAATACTATACAGCGAAAGCAATTTTCATGCAAATAAGTATTTGTAATGTTTCCCTATTGATTTGAGAATTAGAAACTTAAAAAAAATATGATAATACATTCTGTATTAACAAACATCTGAAGTTGGTAAGAATATCCATGTGATGCCAATTTTTTATTTTTTTTAAAACACAGGTGCTCTGTCACCAGGATGCATCTCTAACATATCTTTACAAGTGCACTTGACTGTTTTCTTATCAGTGCACAGAGAATTGCTGAAGGTAAAATCTATGGCTGTGTCCAGATGAGCACACACGTGCCTCTTGCCCCACCTCAAACCTCTTTGGGGCAAGAGGCATGTGTGGGAAAGAAAAACACACTCCCCGCACTGCAAGTTTGCAGTGCGGGGAGAAAATTAGACCCCATGCAGGGGTCTAAAAAGACCAAAGTTTAAAAAATCAGAGCAGGGCACAGTCCCAGACCATGGCCTGAGGCAACTGGAGGCTGGGTCCTCCATGAAGATGCTATGGCTGCCAGAGCATCTCTGTGGTTGGCCCTCACCCTGGTACTGAAACGTACAGCTGGCCAAGCTGTGTGTTCAGCACCAGGGCTCCAATACCAGTGACTAAGGGGTTGTGGGGCTGAAAGGGGAGGGGACCATGGGGGGAGACCCCTGGCAACCCCACCCACTCCTCCAGGGCCCCCAACCCCTGCCTTAGTTGGCTCCATCCCCCCGATCCCTGCACCCTCACCCCATAGATTAAAAAAAAAAAACAACCCCCACCCCAGCACTTACCAGCAGCTCCAACTGCCATCTGGCTGACTGGGGTCCCACCCGCACACTGCTGGGTAGGGTGACAGCCCCAGTAGTGCCAGCTTGGGCCCTCCTGCCCCCCTGCTGTCTTGTATTGCCCAGGGGAGCTCTGCCAGGAAGCCCTGGAGCACCCCCACCCCTGCTTTTAAAGTAAGCAGAGGCTTTTTTTTCTGTTTCTTTTTTCTGTTGTTTTTTTTTTTTTTAAGTGACTGTGCCTGGGGTTGTGATTGCAGCCATGGGGGCCTGGGGGTGCAAGTTGGGAGATGGGGCCTGGTGGGGCTGCCATCAGGGGGGCTGCAGCAGCTGGTGGGTGATGCGGCCACGTGGGGCATGTGGGCCTTGCAGGTGGGATTGTAGTCCCTACAGGAACAATTTGGCCTCTGTTGGGGGGCCATACCCCTTGTGAGGGGGCTGTTCCCTTGTGTGGGGGCCAAATCCCCTGTTGGGGGGCCATAGCCCTTCTGTGGGGGCTGAACCCCTGTTGGGGGGATGAACCCCTTGTGTAGGGGCTGAATCCCCTGTTGGGGGGCTGTAACCCCTGTGTGGGGGCCACGCCCCTGTGAGAGGGCAGCAAAATATATATTCGTGAAACATGTATTTAGAGTTCACTTTATTATTATGATAAGAGACACATTTTAACACTGTAGATATATCAATAAAACACTGGCCACCTGATTGCTGTCTCTCTCTCTCTCTTGGTCTTTATAGTGGCCTTTTGTTTTACTTGTGGAAGAACATGGATTTGGGGGTATTTTACAGAGTGAGTCTGGGATTTTTTTATCAGGGATTTTTCAGTTTTCTAATAGGGAACACCAGAATTCCTGAAGGGAGGCCAGTGGCAGGACCCTGCTTGCTCAGAGCTGGCACCTTGTACCCATCTGGCTGTGGCTGACCTCACCAAATGGGGCCAGGAGGACATGCTTTGACAATTCAAAACAGGCCACCATACCCAGAACTTCTTCCAGGCGATAGCTGCCCAGTTGGCCAGGCAGGGGGAACATGTGGCAGTAGTGCCACACAGAGGCCAACCCTGCAACCACAGTCCACTGGTAGCTGGCCCAGGGG
Source organism: Crocodylus porosus (assembly GCF_001723895.1). Taxonomy (NCBI): domain Eukaryota; kingdom Metazoa; phylum Chordata; order Crocodylia; family Crocodylidae; genus Crocodylus; species Crocodylus porosus. The sequence continues at coordinate 71,105,691 of NW_017728949.1, forward strand.
GGCAGTTGCCTCTACTGGCTGTGCAGTCCCCATCCAGGTCTGGCAGGTGCACAGCAGGTCACAGCCAGGCAGCAGGCTCCATTGCCAGACTGCTGCAGTGGGTAGAGGGTGCAGGGAACTCTCAGGGCTGCTTCAGCAGTCCGGCTGACACAAGGGGTAGTGTCCCCAGGTGCCAATTGGCTGGGCCCCAGAAACTCCTGAGAGCGAGTAGCCCTGAGCTACTTGCCAGGACAGCTTTTTATACTGCTGGGGCCAGGACAGAGCAGCTTTTTATACTGCTGGGGACAGCACAGGTGCATCTTCACATGCAGGCATGTGTGCTTGCAGCAGCTCAAATAGAAGCGGTGCAAATTTGAGCTGGGGCTTTTTGCCTCAGCGCACATGCCTGGACATGCACTTTGGTGTGGTACAAGTTGTGCCACTTGAGGCAAAACAACCCTGCCTGACTCCTTCCAGATCTATTAGGCCTGTACAGAGTGCCTAGTATTCACTTCAGATTTGGATTTGGCCGATTCAGGGGACAGTGATTCAATTCGGTGATTCAAATCGCTGTCCCAAATCGATTCAGCTGAATCTGATTTGGAGATTTGGCTGCTGCTGAATTTCCAAAATCTTCCAGGCCCATCCCCTGCCTGCTCTCTCATCCAAGCAATGGCTGCCCGCCCACCCCCCCAGATCCCAGAACTTGTTAAAAAAAAAGCCCCAACTCAGTGAGTGCTGCCAGGTGGGGGGGGCCTTCCCATTGCCCCCAACTGCCTCATGCAGTATGGAGGGCTCTGCCATGAGCCCCCGAAACCTCCATACCAGTGCCTACATGGCTGCCCTGCCAGCCCCAGCTACAGCCCTTTAAGAAAAAAAAAGTGAAAAAACCCTGGACTCACCCTTCCTGTCAGCGGGGGGGGGGGCATCCCCACTGCCCCCCACTACAAGGGGGGCTCTTCTACAGGCCCCTGAAGCCCCAAGGCCACTGCAGGAATGGTGAGTCCCAGGGCTTTCCATGGGTTTATTTTTCTTAAAGGATCGGAGCTGGCCCAGGCAGGGAACCCATGGGGGGGCTGGAAGAGTGAGGCGGGGTCATGGGGCTTGTGCAGATCCCCTCATGCATCATGGGGCAGTAGGGGGCAGTGGGGATCATTCCCCCCCACCTTGCAGCACCCAGTGAGCACCAGGGCTTTTTTTTAAATGCCAGGAGATGGTGCAGATGGGGCACCCATGGGGAGGGGCTGGAGGAGCGGGTGGGTGTCAAGGAGCTGGGGGAGCATGCAGGGGCTGGGGGCTGGGAGTTGGGCAATGTTTTGCTGATATGTCCACAGTATTAAAGCAATTTGGAAAGCCTACCAGTGCCTCTATCATCATAATAAAATACATTCTAAATACCTATATATTTTTCTGTTTGGCTTTGGTTTTCTTACCATAGACCCCCTGACCCCTTCACTAACCAGGATGTGAGGACAGCTACCCCTGCAGCCACAGTTCCTGCCAGGAGAGACTAGCACATGGCCCCCACAGGGGCTACCACCCCCCTTCAGAGACCAGTTACTCCCCCCTGCTTGCTCCTCCAGCTCCCCAGATTGCTGCCCCATCTGGCCCAAACCCCCTCTAGCTCTTGCAGGCCCCTGCCCTACATTCCCCACTTGCACCCCCATCCCCATCCCCATCCCCTGCTTGCATCGCAGATCCCTAATGGCTGTCCCACCTGGCCCCTGCTTTTTTCCCCCAGGGTATTTTTGGACCCCAAGATGTCCAGGGGTCTAATTTTGCCCCTGCACTGCAAATTTGCAGTATGGGAAATGCTTTTTTGTTCCTGTACATACCTCTTGCATCATCTCAAAAGTCTTGACATACCACACACACACACACACACACACACACACACACACATATAAAAAAAATGAAGTGTCTGTCTGTCTGTCTGTATGTTTGCTTATAACTCAAGAATGGTTGGTCTTGTCTACTCTAAACCTTCCAAAATTACTGAATACCACTCAAGGAAAATTATAGGTGGGTTATTTTTCACTTGACCCTTTTTGGGTCTTCTATTGACTGGGATTACTTCACTTCTCAAATAACAAACTGGTACTGTTCCATTTTGGAGGCAGTAAATTCAGTTCAATTGTCATTATTATATTGACACTTGCTTTTTTCTCGCTCCCTGTTAAATATGAAATGTTGGATATGTTGTACCATGCTCTTCAAAAAAAAAAATCATCTAAATATGTTGTACTAAGTTCATTGAAAATAAATAAACACTGCAAGTACAAATATAAAAACCCGGGCAAAGAATCGGTACTAGTATGTAATAAGACTCAACTGCTTAGTCACTTGTACATCTGGTAAAGGCCAGATGCTTTCAAATTCCATTTTACATAAACACTCCATAAGGGTTAAGAAATTTGACTGAATAACTGGAAAGCACCATATTATTTTTTTGAAAATTCAGATCATATTGAGTTGAGCACAGTCCTTTCAGATCCTTGCACCCATTTATATTGAGTATGTATATTTCCTAAAACATGTAGGTTAATGATAAGAATTTTTTTTATGCAGGTCTACATTTATAAATCTAATATAGTAAATTTTTAAAAGTACTATATTTTGTAGCTATATTGTGCCAAAAGTTATGCAATACACAGTTATAGATCCTACTATGAATAAGAAAGCAGTAGTCTAATGTGAGAAGAACTATTGACTTTATCCTCTTTCCACTGAAACCGTCAGAAGGTTTACTGCTGATTTCAAGGGAAGCAGGATAAGAATCATTATTCATGAAACATACAAAAGACCGTTTAAAAGATTATCTAGCATCACTAACACATATTCCTGCTCTGGTTGCTTTCATGGCATTTTAAAACATTTTTCTACATTTTGTTGCAGTTTTATGCAGTCAATTTGTATTCTTTATATTCAACAAAGAGCACATTGTTTTTCTTTAGAAAGAAAAGAAGATGACTGACTAAAATATAACATTCTTTACTATGATGATTTAGTGGCAAGAGAAAATAGTATTTTGAAAAAATCTACCCCTACCCAAAAAAGGAGGAGGGAGGGAATGTTCAGTAAGTAAGTGTTACTGATTGAGAAGAGCGGACATGTAGCTTTCATTTTGATTTCAACGTATTCCTTTCCAAATTGACATAGCCAGAGCTCTAAATTTCTCTAGGATCCACATTTATCTGGAAGAGGCCTAAATGACTGTTGGTAGATATCTTTTTTGTGTAATGGCTTTGGAAGTATCTCTAAAGGTAAGATAGTGTTGGAATTATGTCTTAGCCATGATGGTGCAGAATGAGACAAGGATTTTTGTGAGTGATAGCTTTTATTAGAAAAAGAGCATTGTTGGGATAGAAGTAGACAACTTTTAAGTGTAGGATGCTGATGAAGAATGCTTTGCGTTCAAAGGTTTATTTACGTTGGTCATCCAATAAAAGATATCCCACAAAAATCCTTGCCTCTACAAAGGTAAGAAAATATAGGACTGCAACATTTGTAAAGAACTTTTTGCCTGGGTGTTATCTAAAACCACTAAGGTCAATTAAGTTATTTGAATGATTTTTGTAGTTTTTGCATCAGGACCATGTGATTGGCTGAAGTAATTTCAAAATTGTTAGCTATCCTCTTTAAAAAAAAATTGTGAAGCCTGAGGGTGTGGAGGTAGGGATGACGGGAAAAAGAAAAATATGGTGCTCATTTTTAAAAAAAAGGAAGAAGGAAGATCTCTGGAACTATAGACCAGTCCTTCTGACCTCGATGCCTGGAAAAACCATGAAACAAATCTTCGAGGAATCTATTACTATGCACGTAGAGTAGAAAAAGCTGATCAGGAACAGCTAGCATGGATTCAAAGAGCATGTCATACCTGAGCTACATGATTTCCTTCTACAATAAAGTAACATGCTCTGGTGATGGCAGTAAGGAAAGGGAATGGGGAGAGCAGTGGATATGATATACCTTGACTTTACCAAAGTTTTTGATGTTCTCATTGACAAGCTAAAGAAATACAGACTAGATTAAAAGTACTGAAAAGTGAGTACATGATTGGTTGCATCATCGTGCTCAACAAGTAGTCATCAATGGCTCAATGTCTAGTTTTGGCAGAAAGTATCATGAGGTATTCTCCAGGGGTCTGTTCTGGGTCTGATATAGTTTAACATACCAGACCCAAGACAGATCCCTGGAAAATATCGCATGATACTTCCTGCCAAAACTAGACATTGCTGATTTAAATGAAGGGGTCAAAGTGCATGCTTTGCAAATTTGCAGGGGCCATCTGGTTAGATGGAGTTGCAGATACTCTGAAGAGTAGGGCTGAGATCAATAATAACCTGAACATACTGGAAACATAATCTGCAATCAATTAGATAAGATTAAACAAGCACAGGCACAAAGTTCTGCACTTGGGATAGAATAACTAACTGTTTAAATCAAGACTAGGAAGTGACTGGCTAGCTTGCAGTATTGCAAAGAAGGACCTGGGGTTTACATTATACCATAAAAGGAATAGGAGGCAACAGTGTGTTCTTGTTGCAAAAAACAGTCAACAGTATACTAGATTGTATCAACATCACTTGCAAATCAATGGAAGTGATTCTTCTGCTGGGGTTATTTAGTCTGGAGTAGACAAGATTGAAAGGATATTTAATAACTGTCTTCATTTATCTGGAAGGCAATTATAAAGAGGTTGGAGATGGGCTTTTCTGTATGACAAAAGAGGACAGGACTAAGAGCAATACCCTTAAACTGCAGCAGGGGAACTTTAGATTGGAAATTAGGTGATTAAAAGGGTGATCGAGCGCTGGAACAGGCTACCTAGAGAAACTGTGGAATATCCATCTTTGGATAGCAGGTTGCACATATACTTGGCTCAGATGGTTTAAGCAGAAATGATCTTGTCTTGAGCAGTGGGCTTCACTAGATTACATTATGAGGTCCCTTTGAGCTCTACTTTCCCATGATCAGGAAAGGTGGTTGAAAGGTACAAGTAAGTTGAGGACAGAATGATAAATTCTGGTTGTGATGTGCTGCAATCAAAATCATGCTAAAGAAAGATTTTCAGTATTCAGGTATTTTACAACACATTGATGATAAACACCTGCTGGAAAAAAAACCCTATACAGTTTCAATATTTCCAATACTTGCTCTGTTTCACTTCTGATAACTTTACTTTGATGCTATACATGTGCATATGAAGAGGTTATGTAGGCATGGAGGTAAATACCAGAGCTGAATTTTTAGAATGCAGTTAATGTTTCTCAATAATAATGGATACAACCCATTTTCTAATGCAGCTAGCTGACATACCATTTATAAACTCATGTATGCTATGAATAGGTTATGTCTACATGCAGTTTAATATATATTTGTAAAATGTTTCACACTTCTAATTTCACATATGTTCTTTCAGTACATTTAATTCAAGTAATGTTCAGATAGTATGTAAAGACTTGTATAAATTTCATTTCAAATACCCAAGTAAATCTACGTTAGACATTTTCCTGACACATCAAGATTCTAGAAGTTAAAACTTGAATGTCTTTCCATTACATTTTTATTTAGATTCCACAACAGATGAATCAATAATTATCATGTAAAATATATTTCTATATAAAGAAAAAGACTTAAGAAATCCAGAGTGGTAGCGAGAAGGCAAAATTCATTGCTATGAAGAAAGACTAGACAGAACTTCTACATTACTTCAGTTTTCCTTTGAGTTTAAATGAGAATTAGCTGATGTATGGACAGTGAATAGATACCATGCACAGGAGTTAACTTCATGCCTGGTGACTGACATATTACAGATCTCTTTATCTGGGAGTCTAAGGAACAGTCAGGACTGAGTGGGAGGTTTATTTATCCTTGTAAATAGAAAAAAAAAACAAACCAAGTTTAATGAATCAAAATATAACTGGCAGCTGATTGCTCCACTGTTATCATATTTCTAAAATGTAGAAAAGCAGTTCATAAATAAGTACTAATTTGTGGATGACTAATTGCAAGTAGATGCTTTGGTATTTATTTTGTAAACATTATTAATATTTTTAAGATTTACTTTTTGCTTCTCAAACATTTAAACTATTTTGGGATCATAAGAAAATCCACTGAAAGAATATTTTATTCTCCTTGAAAATATTTATTTATCTGCTACATAGGTGAGAAAGTATTATGTAAGTATTAAAGTTTGTAAGTATTAATGGCTTCATTTTCCTCTCCTTCAAGTCAGTCCTTGATTTGGTGGGAATTTCTCACAAATAGGAAATGGATAAAAGCCACCTCTTGAAGTGGCTCAGTTTCACACTTTTAACTGAAAGTTATCTTTTTTTTTTTGAGGGGTATAGTTGAGCCACGTTAGTCTAAGGATATAGGCAGACCAGGTTCTTTGGGTAAATCTTATACCTTTTATTAGACCAACTCAAATAGTTGGAAAAATTCTTTGCAAGGTTTTGGGTATAAATACCCTTCATCAGGCTGAGGAAGTATCTGCAGTTGATGCGTGAAGTCAGATGTTAAGCAGGTTATAATGTGTTGTAAATTCACTGTCTATATTTAGTCCATTTTTTTTGGCATTCAGTAGGTTGATGAAGTGAAGTTCATAGGCTCGTCTGTGAAAGATGTTTTCTAAATTCCCTTTGAGGATTAGAACTGAAAGATTCTAGAGAGAGTGGCTTTATTGTGAGAAATGTCCCCCCACTGGTAATTGGGTATTCTTATCTTTGATAGATTTCTGGTGTGCGTTCATTCTTGTTGTTTCGTCTCTCCTACATATTTTCCATCAGGCCATTTGGTGCATTGTATGAGACACATAAAATTTGTGGAGGTGCAGCTATAAGGTCCAGGAATGGTGATGGTTCTGTTGTGGAGTGTAATTGTGGGGTTGGTGGAGATGTGTTGGCAGGTTTTAAATTTCTTGTCTCTAGAAAGTCTGCCTCTGGTGATGAGGTTAGTAAGGTTTGGTGCTTGTTTAATAGGATGGGTGTTTCTGGGAAGATCTCTTTAAGACTTGGGTCTTCTTCTAGTATGGGTTGCATTAGTTTGAAGATTTTCTGTATAGGTTACAGAAGGGGTGATATAAGTCTATGGCCCAAAACACACCAAATGGATAATGACTATGCCATGACAAGAAATGTAAAACCTGCCAACATATCTCCACCAACCCCCCAATCACTACACCCCACAACATAACCATCACCATTCCTGGATCTCACATCTGCACCTCCAGAAATGTTATACATATCATCCAATGCAGCAAATGCCCTAATGGAAAATATGTGGGAGAGACCAAACAACTGTGCACCAGGATAAATACACACCGGAAATCTACTCATATCAAAGACAAGAATACCCAAGTACCTGTGAGGGCACATTTCTCACAAGAAAACGACTCTCTCTGAAATCTCTCAGTTCTAAGCCTCAGAGGGAATTTATAAAACACCTTTCACAGATGAGCCTACACACTTGACTTAATCAACCTACTGGGTACAAAACATCATGGACTCAGTATAGACATTGGATTTATAACACATTATAACCTGCCTAACATCTGACTCCCCAAGTACCT
>NW_017728949.1:71113342-71115473 GCF_001723895.1 Crocodylus porosus
GGTGCAGCTATAAGGTCCAGGAATGGTGATGGTTCTGTTGTGGAGTGTAATTGTGGGGTTGGTGGAGATGTGTTGGCAGGTTTTAAATTTCTTGTCTCTAGAAAGTCTGCCTCTGGTGATGAGGTTAGTAAGGTTTGGTGCTTGTTTAATAGGATGGGTGTTTCTGGGAAGATCTCTTTAAGACTTGGGTCTTCTTCTAGTATGGGTTGCATTAGTTTGAAGATTTTCTGTATAGGTTACAGAAGGGGTGATATAAGTCTATGGCCCAAAACACACCAAATGGATAATGACTATGCCATGACAAGAAATGTAAAACCTGCCAACATATCTCCACCAACCCCCCAATCACTACACCCCACAACATAACCATCACCATTCCTGGATCTCACATCTGCACCTCCAGAAATGTTATACATATCATCCAATGCAGCAAATGCCCTAATGGAAAATATGTGGGAGAGACCAAACAACTGTGCACCAGGATAAATACACACCGGAAATCTACTCATATCAAAGACAAGAATACCCAAGTACCTGTGAGGGCACATTTCTCACAAGAAAACGACTCTCTCTGAAATCTCTCAGTTCTAAGCCTCAGAGGGAATTTATAAAACACCTTTCACAGATGAGCCTACACACTTGACTTAATCAACCTACTGGGTACAAAACATCATGGACTCAGTATAGACATTGGATTTATAACACATTATAACCTGCCTAACATCTGACTCCCCAAGTACCTTTCCACTATTTACCAGCCACATTCATTCCCCTCCCCTCCCAACTGATTCCCTAATTTATATCTTCATTGACTGACTTTCTTGTATGCACACCACCAGGCTCTGGCTTCTTTACTATTCATTCTATCCAAGAAGAGTACTGACCTGCAGATGCTTCCTCAGCCTAACAAAGGGCATTTATACGCAAAAGCTTGCAAAGAAGAATTTTCTCAACCATTTGAGTTGGCCTAATAAAAGATATCTGATTTACGGAAAGAACCTTGTCTGCCTTTTTTTTTTTTGAAGCGTTTAAAACAGACAGTTAGGACACAAGGAAATGGAAGACATTTTTTAAATTTGAAACATGAAAATATACTGAAAGATGACACATTATTTGACTGAAGATTGTGTTAATTTCAAATTCTAGGGAAATCAGATTTTAAAAGAGGTATAGCATGGACAACAGACTCTTGATTGAAATATTATAACTAACTGACCTAAAAGGATTCAAGTGGTCATTAGACATATTGTACTTACATTCTGAAAACAATAATAACATAGATTTAGGTAACAATATGAACACATTTTTGGTGATACCAAAAGTTATGCATAAGAAATCAAATTTTAGGCTCCAAAGTAATATGGCCTGGTCTTCAAAGGTGCTTAACTCTTATGGATTCCACTGCCCTGAGTGGAAGATGAAGCCTCAGTGGGAATGTCTACATGAGACACTTAATGCACAGCAGGCTAATTCTACTCTGCATTAATGTGTCATGGCAAAAATTAGTCTCCTGCACATTAAGTTTCACAAAAATTCTGCATTGTTGCTACTTTCTATTAGCATCGGCTAGTGTGCATTTAGGTAGCACCTCATATTAGAGGTACTAAACTTAATGCGCAGTACCAGTGGCACATTAATGCACGTGTAGATGTGCCCAGTATTTACTAAACATGGATCTGGGTACCTAACTTAGCCAACTGTTTTTCAAAACTCTAAGCCAGATGTATTATCTCAAGGGTAGTGCTTCAGACGTTTATAGGTGGCAAATCACTGTGTAAGTATGAATGACAAGCAAGAGACTTACAGGTATTCCTTTCTTATATTTTATAAGAAAAAAAAAAGAAGAGCCAAGCAAATTAAACTGAGGAGGCCATAATGTTGGAATTTGTTCTTGAAAACTGTGGAACAATGATACTGATGGCTAAATTTTGGCCCTTGGTCAGATCCAGACATGCAAACATGTGTGTTTTTTGGCAACTGAAGCCTCATTGCGGCACCACAAACCACTTGCCTGACACATTAAAATGTGCCCTTGTGCTGCAAATTTGCTACATGGAGGCAAAATTTGCTACTGAGAATTCCTAGGAGCAGAAAAAAAAAAGCAGTGTGATGCATGCCACAGGAACATGCT
>NW_017728949.1:71116102-71139818 GCF_001723895.1 Crocodylus porosus
CTTGTGAACCCAGCATTCATTCCTGCCTGTGGCAGGGGGTCAGGCTAGATGATCTGTTCAGGTCCCTCCTGACCCTGGCTACTATGAAACTAAGTGGGGCATTTTGCCCCAGACCAAAGTACACATGCAGAGGTATGCACAGCTGCAAAAAGTATTTTTGGCACTGTAAGCATATACTCCTGTAAGCATATACCCCTGCACTCACTGTAAGCATATACTCCTGCATTCAGCACTGCCTTAGTCAAAATTATATTTCAGGGATTGGGGAAGATACTCATTGAGAATTGTTTTTCATTAATTGGGAAAGAGTTAGACTGATTCTCTGAAACTGGTATTATAGAGCTTTGTTGGAAATGGAAGCTGCTCATGCTGCAGCTTTAGGGGTTATAATGAATGCCTGCCCTTAGATGTGAATAAGCATTTTAGAAACTCTCATTAAATTTAAAATATGGCACTTCTTCCAAAGATTATATGAAGTATAACACATGAAGTAGTGTTTGACCCAAGCAGCACTCCTGCTATTGACAGGTGCCTATCTTCTTAGGAACACACTCAGTGAATTTTGCTGACTTGTACTCAGATACATACTCTACCCTAAGATAGAAAAAGCAAATGAACCAAACCTCTGTTCTATGGCTTAACCGTAAACCTTGTAGTTTGTCAAGTACTCCATTGGATATTATATTTCCCCATTTGTTCATTATATGTTTATAGTGGGTCGCAGATCTTAGTGAAAATAACTCAAGTCAGAGACTTTTTGGAATCACTATTTTAGATTCATGTCAATTCATTTTGAGGATTAAATGCAATTTCAAACAAACGTGAGGTGTACTTGTGTTTTTGTAGGTATTAAAAAAGCCTTCCTTCTTATTAAATAGGCTGTAAAGCTCAAAACATGCCATTAGATAAAAGTTACTTACTGCAGTTTTCTTCATCTGAATTATCTCCACAGTCATTCTGGCTGTCACATCTCCAGTGATCTGGAATACAGTTGTTGTTTTTGCACTGGAATTCATGAGGCCCACAAGTCTTTTTATCTGTAATGAAAATGGCTAGCATTTGTAACATTATATTCCATAAAAGGAGAGCTTAAAAGATCATTACTAAAAGGTGACAGAAATAAGCAATTACATTATTTTAAATGATACTTATTTATTGAAGATAAAAAATACTTTAGATGACAACTTAAAATGATATTGACCCATGGTCAAAACAATGCTAATATCACACAGTAAATGAAAACTCAACTTTCAATGTGAATGCTAAAACTGTAAAACTAGGACAAAAACCATAATGCAATTTCAATTGAGGAGCAGGTGTTCAACACTTTGCTGAAAGGAACATAAAAGGTTTTATTTATATTTCAAATAGAAAATACAAGTGTCAATGTATCTAATTATCACAAGTTTTGAATCTCAGTTTTCACATTAATTTTTCAATACATTTTGCTGTAGTATAAGATGATTTTACTAAATATCAGATTACAGAAATAATTAAACAATAACAATTTATGCAATAGAATACAAAAGGATATATTAGTCAAGAGATATGATTGCACTTATAACATTATAATTTATTGGAATTATGCACACATGTATAACTAATGAAGATCTTTAATTTTAGTTTGTGCTTTCGACCTTATTACTTCTTGCTTCAGAGGCTGGAAGACAGTAGCACATAAAATCAAATTGGGATTTGTTTTCTTCAACTAGTGTGGTATTTTAAAATGGTCATTTACACTCGCAGGATAGTATTGCAGATAAATCCTTTCTGAATGCATGTGCAGTTCTGAACAGCATCACTTCCTGGCTGATGCAGCTACCTTTATGTTTCTTTTGTATTTCAATTATTTTTCTTACTTTAGCCTTTATGGTGTAAGGGAAAGAAGAGAGAATCTAACAAAATAAAAAAAAAAATTATCTGTGACATATTTTCTTTGCAAAAAAAGAACATTCATAATGAGCTTGGTTTATAAAAACCACAATGACATTTTGAAAATTACATGTCACTGCAATGGAATTTCAATAGGAACTTCTTGAATTCCCATTAGGCCATTTTAGAAAATGTCAACTTGGATGCTCTGATGTTATCAATGCCACTTGATGTGTTTGAATTAAGTGGCCATGAAGAAGACAGACTAATAGCAGCAGCCTGAGCCAGGCAAAGTTGTCTGCCTGTGAAGAATATGGGGCTATTGCATGGATTACAGTGACTTATTTCAGCTTGTGATATAGTATGTGTATAAATCCTGGTTTTTAAAGATTTTTTTCCCATTTTAGACCCTTACATTTAGCTTAGCTCTACTTTCCTAACCTCGTGTATCACTTTACATTAGGTAAAAGCAGAGCAATGAATCCTGCATTTGCTCCAGTATTTCTTGTTCTCATCTTCTACTCTTCTCAACTTTTTCCTCAAACTCTTTCACCCACGGTGATGTGCATCCATAAGGAATCTCACTGTAAGAAATGTCCAGCCATTATGTTTTTATCTTTTATATATGTCTTTAGAACTGCCAAGATCTCTATAAAACCTTGCTTAATGATCATGACGTCAGTGATTACTCACTGCTTCTTTCTGTTTCAACCTTTTTGTAAGCCATGAGCAGGCATTAATTTCCATCAGTGGAATTTCCTGAAAACACTCCTATTCCAGACCTGTTCAGGTCTGTGGCTGTTCAGTTGGAGAACGGTGATGAAGTCCTGGTACTGGATGAGATGGAGCACACTTCAGTGGCAGGAGAGGCCAAGCCATGCTCGCTTAAAGAGACAAAGATCCAGACCTCTGCTGCCAAGAGAAAGGAATGGATGGTGGCATTGGGTGACTTCCTTCTGTGGGGCAGGGAAGTATCCATCTGCCAGCCTGATTTTTTTTGGCTTGGGAGGTCTGCTACATGCCAGGAACCCAAGTCTGAGATTAAAAATACTTATCAAATTTAAGATGTCAAGGATAGTTTGCTGAAGACTCATCTGGTCCTCTGACTACTATCCCATGAGCCTCATCCAAGTGGACACTAATGATACAGTCAGAAGTGACTTTCAGAAGATCAAAATGGCTCTAGATGCCAGGTTGAAGGGGGCAGGAGACCAATGTATCCTCAATGATATTTCTACTAAGCTGTAAAGGCCTGGCTAACAGATGCACCCTTGAGATAAAAACATGGCTGCACAAGTAGTGTTACCAGCAGGACTTTAGATTCTTTGCCCATGGGGTAGTGTTCCAAGAAGATGGACTACTGGGAAGAAATGAGGTCTACATGACACAGGGAGGGAAGAGTATCTTCACATACAGGCCTGCTAACCGAGTGAGGAGGAGTGTAAGCAAGGCTTGCTAACTTAGTGAAAAAGTTCACTAGGGGATAGAGACAAAATCCCAGAAGTAAGTAATGAGTCAGGGGACCTGAATAAAACTTAAATAAAGGGAAGCAATAGTGAAAGCTTTAGCAAGGTTCTCAAGAACTAGCTAAGACAATGAGTTTTAGATATCAGAAGTGTTTATATACTAATGTCAGAAGCACGGGGTTCAAACAGGAAGAACTGGAGGTCTTAGTACAATTACAGAATTATGGATACCAGGGATGTGACAGGGTAGTTCAGATGACTGGAATATGACCATGGATGGGTATGGCTTGTTTGGAAAGCATAGGCGGGGGGGCGGGAAGGAGGAGAGGTTACCCTATATATGATAATGGTGTACTTGTGCTCTGAGGTACAAGATGAAATGGAATGTAAGCCTATTGAAAGCCTCTAGGTAAATGCCAATGAAAAGAACAGTGGTGGGGATATCATGGTAGGCTACCAGCCACCAAATCAGGAAAAGGATGATATCTTCCTTAACAATTGACAGAAGCTTCCAAGTCGCAGGACCTAGTTTTACAAGAGGGACTATAATTATTGGTAAATTTGCTGGGAAAAGCAACCCAGCAGGTTTTTTGGAGTCTGTTGGGAATAACTTATTGCTACAGTTGATAGATAGGCTAACTGTGGGGTGGGGGGGAAATGCTCTTGACTTCCTGCTTACCAGCAGAGAGGAGTTGGTTGAGCATATGAAGGTGGACTTAGTAACAGAGACCATGAAATGATAGAGTTCAAGATCCTCAGAGGAGGAAGGAAGAAGAGTAGCACAATAAAGAAATTGGGCTTCAGAAAACCATGCTTTAGGTAATTGGTTGGCAGGATCCATCAGGAAGCGAGGGGGAAACGAGTCCAGAAAAGCTGGGTGTCCTTTAAGGAAGTCCTCTTAAGGGCCCAGAGGCAAGCAATCCTGATGCAAGAGAAGAATGGGAAGTTCAATAGGAGGCCAGCCAGGCAGCAATCTTTTCAATGAGCTGCATTTGAAAAATGAAACTAGCAAAAAAAATGGAATTTTAGTTCTAGCAAAGAGTATATAAGAATATCACACAGGTATGCAGGGAGAAAATTAGGCAGGCCAAGATATGATCTGAGATGCAACTGCCAAAATCTATAATAGAAAATAAAATGAAATTCCATGAAAAAGAACTGCTGTCAAAAGTAAGTGGAGACCCAAGAAATTACAGGATGCTTACGGAATGCAGAAGGTAATCTTGTTATGGATGATACAGAGAAGGTTAAAGTATATAATGGCTCTTTTATTTCAGTCTTCACAAATAGGGGAAACTATCAGGTGATGAGTGCATTTGACAGCAAAGAAAAGAAAAGAACAAACAGCCAATCACAATGGTATAACTAGTTAGGGATAATTTAGAGAAGCTCAATGCATTCAAATCAGTAAGGCATGATGGGATGCACCCTAGAGTGGTGAAGGAATTGGCTGAGGTAATTTCAGACCCACTAGCTATCCTCTTTGTGAAGTTTTAGAGTTGAGGTAAGGTTCCAGATGATTAGAAACTGACAAATAAAGAGCCATCTTCAAGATGGGAAGGAAAAGGATCCATGGTATTTTAGACCAATCAATCTACTTGGAAAGATCATGAAGCACATCCTCACAAAATCTATTTCTATGCACCTAGATGAGAATAAGGTTATCAGGGACAGCCAGCATAGATTCACTAAGAACAAGTGGATTTCTGACAAATATGATTTCCTTTTATAAGGTGACAGACGTGTGGATAGAGGAAGAGCAATGGATGTGATATACCTTGACTTTTACAAGGCTTTTGACATGGTCTTTCATGACAATCTCATTAAGAAGCTAAGGAAATACAGACATCAAAGTATATATGTATTGTAAAATGGATATAGAACTGGTTGGTTCATCAAACTCAACAAGCAGTCATCAGCGGTTCAATGTCTAGTTAGGAGGAGGTATCAAGTGAGATTCTACAGGGGTCTGCATTGTTTAACATCTTCATTAATGATCTATATGACTGAGTGCACATTTAGCAAATTCACCGATGACACCAATTTGGGTGCAGTTGCAGACACTATGGAAGGCAGGGCTAGGATCCAAAATGACATGGATAAGCTAGAAAAATTATCTGCAATCAATCAGATGAGATGCAACAAGGACAAGTGAAAGCTCTGCACTTAGGACAGAATAGCTGCATGACTAAATACAGGCTGGAGTATGATTGGCTAGGCTGCAGAACTGCAGAGAAGCACATGGCAGTTACAGTGGACCATAAATGGAATATAAGACAATAGTGTGCTCTTGCTGGAAAAAAAAAAAAAAAAGCCAACAGCTTACTGGGTTGTACCAATATGAGTGCAAATCAAGGGAAATGATTCTCCCACTTTATTAATCACTGGTGGGGCTCTTGGGTTCAGGTTTGGGCCTATATTTCAAGAAGGATTTATACAGATTGAAAAGATTTCAGTGCAGAGCAACAAAAATGATTATTGGACCTGGGAAGAAAAACTTCTGAGGAAAGGCTGAAAGAACAAGGCTTAATTAGCCTGGGGAGGAGAAGATCAAGGGCTAATTTGATAATAGCCTTTAATACCTGAAAGGCAATTAAAGAGAGCATGGAAATAGTCCATAGTTGACAGGACTAGGAACAATGACTTCAAACTGTAACAAGAGAAATTTAGGTTGGAGATTAGGAGGAACTTTTTGATTATGGCCGTAGTAATATATTCAAACAAAATAATTAGAGAAATTATGAAATCTCCAGTCTTCAAAATTTTCAAGAGCAGGTTAGACAGACACTTGGCTGGGATAGTTTAATTAAGGGTGGTCCTACCTTGATCAGTAGGCTGGACTTGATGACCTTGTGAGGTCTCTTCCAGCCTCACTTTGCTATGATCCTGTGAAATTCGATAACTATTCTGGGAAGAAATTTGAGGCAAGGCTTAAGTGACATCTTGCTAGTGTGTAAAAAAAGTATAAACAAAACCTGTTGCTCCTAACCTTTCTTGGCAAATGCCAAGAGTTATTTAAAACAGAGTTATTCATAGGTAAATGCAATGGTCAGTAGATCACTATGAGTTAATATGGTGGTCCCATTAACTTTCAAGAACCACATTCAGATCTTAGGGGCAGTGCGGTAGGCTCTCTCACTGGTGGAAAAACAACATAAGTGTTTTCCAAACTTCTGTGAAAACAAATAATTTCTCAATAGGAGCATGATATGAAGAAGTAGTTCTGTACACCTAACTGAAATAATGAACAAACAGAGACCTTCAGGAAGAGTAAATAAACTAGTGCTGGAAGGATGCAGAGTGTTGTAAATGTCCTGCTCAGACCATAAAGTAAACCTCTTCTACTTACAGAAAATGGTTGTCTGGTGAAATAGTTTCTAATGTGAGGAACATGATTCCTCTAAGTCGGATATACAGCCTCAGATATAAGCAAGTTGTCAGTTGTAAGTGGGTTCAATTTGGGTTCATGACAGTCCCTTTGTCTTGATTTATTAGATCTTTCAACACTCATCTGATAATGGCTTCAGCTCTGGTTACCAAAACTGCCTTGGCCAGATGGGAACAGCTATCTATCTTATCCAGTCTTCCAGAGTACTCTTTGGATCAATGGAATTGGAAGATGGATTACATCTGGCCAAGGTTATGAGAAAGGCAGCTGAAATGGTCTCTGGACTTTACCTCCCTGTGGAATATAACGTAGGAAACAGATCTTTTATTGGATGTCATTATTCCTGGTAAACATTGTGGATCACTTTGTCCTAAGTTTCCCATTCTTGCTCTTCTTTTTTTTATCCATTTTGTAAGCCTGGTAAATAAGCTACTGTATGAGATATCTTTCATCAGATATGATAGTTCTGGTATCAAAATCATTACGTATCAGGAAGTACCCTTTATTTTTCTACATAATTTTTGTTAAGTTGTCCTTCAGAATCTGAACTGATGTTATTGCCAAGTGGAGGAAATAACAAAGCATTAATTCTTTGAACTGAATTTTACAACATTTTACATGAAGACCTGTTTTGGTTACCTCAATAGTGAAGACTCTATTACTATTATATTGATGTAAAGATGTTGTATAAAGGACACTTTTCACATCTCCTTATGCGAGAGCTTTTGACCAGTTTACTAATCATTAAACATCCTGTAGAATGAATAGAGGAATGTCTAAATAATGCCAATCCATGATGTAGGTTTATTTTAATCAAGCTTGAATGCATTGCAGGCTATCTGATGAAGATGCAAGAGGCCTGACTGAGACTTACACACATTCTTACCATGTATAATGGTTGACTAGAATTAAGCAAAAATTTAAGTAATCATGTTAAATCCACCCATGCTACTCTACTTGGTAGTAGTACTCCCCGGAGCTCTGTTCTTTGTACCTGTGCCAACTTTAATTTTTCTTTGTTGCTCTTTAGATCAAGGGTAAGAAATAGATGGAGTATGCTGTGTAGCTGGGTTTATTTGTGGTGGCACCTTTCATTGTATAAGCCAGATGTCTAAATATGGGTAGACTATATACCTTGTCTCCTTAGGTTAGCAGTGATGAAGGTTAGGAGCTTCATAATTTTTTTAGTGCCAGAGGCAGAACAAATGGAAGGACCTTACACTGGTAGCCTTTCTGACATTTACAGATCCTTATTCAACAGATGTATGAAAGTTTGCATTTTGTAAGTTGAGAGTTGGATTTAGAGCTAGGGCTGTGAATGATAGAACAAGCAATCTGCATAACAAAGGAATACCAACTTGCCATGTTCTTTGATTCCAGGAAAGAGCTGGAATAGAGTACCCTTCTTTGCGACTGACAGGGGGGCTCTTTCTATTGCTTGAAAAGAGAGAAGAAAGATCTTCAGATGTAACAGTCTCTTATAAGATGACTCCTTCAAGAAGTGAAGTAGAAACAGAACACTGCAGTACTGGCAAAAATTCTGATTGAGGCTAAGTAGAGAGGTTCCAAAAAGCCCAACACAGAAGTGATCTAACTTTTTCACTTTACCTTAAGTGCCCTATGTTAGGTCAGGAGGGAACAGAACAGATGCTGGCACATGAGGTGCCTGCACTGGCCAGGACAGCAGGTTGGGGACGCTGTTGGAGAATGCCAAGTTGAGCTCAGTTGACAGGCCACTTAACTGGGTACTGGGCATGGGGGAGCAGTTCCCTCCTCCCTCCCCAACCTGCTCTCTCTGGGAAGGAGGGGGCCAATCCCCAGCACTTGCATTCCCTCACTCACAGTCTTCCATGACAAAATAGTTAGGGGAGGGGGAACCACTCCCCTCCAACCCCTGTGACCAGCATGTAGGAACAAAAATACATGGAGGCAGAGGCTTGGATTTCACCTTCCTCTCCTCCCCACCTACATTTATGAGCCTGTATCCAAGTGGGAAGGAGAGTACCTTCCCTCCTCTCACCACTCTGCCACATAGGGACACAGACATGAGTATTTCACTCCTCTCCTGCCAGGCTGTGGCTGCACCAGTGTCTCTGAGTCTGTATCCCCACATGACAGAGCAGTGAGTGTGACAGCTGAAATTATGTCTGTGTGATAAAAGTGCTTGCTGAAGGCTCTATGAAGATTAGACTAAGTGGTTTTTTTTTGTCATTTCTTTAGATATTAAGTTACATGTTGTTACTAAGAGCCTAATTAAAGTTTAAGACGTAGTAAGGCCTTGTATAAAGTAAGGCCTAGTAAATTTAGCAAAGCCTTGAAGTAGTAAGGCCCAGTGGCATAGTTAAAATTAACCTTATCAAAAGAATGCAAGGCTTGTACTGTTATTAGTCAGTCTAAGGACAATTGAAGTACAAAGAATCTGAGTGGCTGTAAGTTATCAGCACAGTTCAGAAATTATAAATTGGCTGAAACATCCAGAAATCATTCAGAAGCAAAATTCTTCTTTGAAAAGGATTAATTAGCTGTTGACCTGGATCAGTGGGCCCATGGATCTCGAGGAGCCCAAGGACTGAATACCAGGGTCCTTCCTGGTACCTCTCAGACAGCAGTGATCAGGGACACCTGACTCCACTGAGCTTTGAGGAAAGAGAAACTGGTCATACATCAGGCTTTAGAAGGGACTGCCAATAAGTTGCTGACAAATTATTCTTGTCTGTCATTGTTTGTCTTGTTACTACATGTAGTTGTGTATTTGTTAAGTCAACAAAACTTTCTTACCTTTTTGCCCCCTGACCCCCCACACTCTCAGTCAATCCCGAACCCTCCACTGGCAGCTGGGACAAGTGAGGGGAACAGCTCCCCTCTCCTCACTTCTTTGCCACACAAGGATCAGGGGCAGGGACACAGATGCCAGGATTGTATACATAGAGCTACAGATGCTCCCTTTCCCCTGCCCCCTGCCTAAGGCTGACAGCTCAGAGTAGCTGAGTACAGCTGAGTTCCAGAGTGCTGCCCCGTGTCAGGAGTTAACATGGATCTGCAAAGCATCCTGGGATGCTGGAGGACTGTGACCTAACTTGATTCAGGAGGGGATTTGGTACTGAAGTTCAATAGACTGGTCTAACCTAACCAGATTAAATCTGATACTACCTCCATCCAGGTATATCTAAAAACAGTTTCTGTCATTTTGAAACTAGTCTATGTGCACTGAGCTTCTGTTACAGGGTTAAACTGGTTTCTGATCACTTATACCGGATTATGCATAAATTCTGTCCTAAAGCCCATTGATCTGTTACTAGTGTGAATCTTGAAATATGTAGAGATGATTCCCAAATTTAGAAGACAGAAGGGTATAAATCCTGGCAAATATATCGTAACAGGTATTTATTACTTGATACAGAAACTCATGGTACCAGAAGCATATATTTTCCTTTTGTGAGAGTATTTTTAGGCATCTATGCAGGTTTTGAAATTTGGGGATGTTATAATCAGGTGTGGGGAGTTTATTTGAATTTTTATAAAAAGTATCTGACAACAAAATCTGTGGTAGATGCACATAATTTAAAAAAAATATCCTCAACCTTACTAAGCCCATGCACTCACATATAAAAACTGACATAAAAAGCAAATGAAACACAGTCACACCTATAAATCATACTTGTATTGATACTTTATAATGTTACTATATACTATCTGATCTAAAGAATACAAACATAAAACCAGATAATGAAAGCTTGCTAAGATTGGATAGCATTTTACATCTACCCAGTCCCAATAGGACTTGTCATGTAAACTATCACATAATGTAAGTAACAATACCACAATCTGGCCTATAATTTTTAATTGTTAGGCAAGAGAGCTTCAAGTAATAAACTTCCCATTGGTTCTTTGAAAAAAAAAATCTCTGCGTTTTAATTATTGACTGATCATCATGTTTTCCAGTTCTCCTTTGAGCATGAGAATAAAATCTAAAGAAAAAAAACCTTAAAGGACTGAATCTACTCTGAAACTTTCAAAGACCAATCAGAGTCTCTTCCACACATCCTTTAAAGCAATTTTACAAACCTAACATATTCATTCAATTTAATATCTTCTGTACCATAAGGTGGCAAATGCTGACTAAGCAAAACATATACAACTACGAAGCACTTAGGTAAAAAAGGAATCATCCTTTATACTAGCAGCAGTGCTAAGCAAGCATTTTTTAAATGAACTATACACTATTAAAAGTTTGTATTAACATCAATATTAACAGAACTGTACTACACAGAACTCATAGCTTTGTAATTGCATTTAGGTTTTTAAGAAAAATAGTCATATGTAAAACCTCATAAAATCTATAAAAGCCAGTGATAGATCAAATTTAATCCTTTGAAAATACAGTAACTTTTAATTATATATATATATATAAAGTGCTGATATCAAGGAAACAATGCACTTGCCTCTCAAAACATATCTGTTGGAAGAGTTAGGTTTTTGCATACCAGTTTTGTTTTTTAAATGAATATACTTTTTTAAATAATGGGGATTGTATGGATTGTATCACTTAATTAGTAACATGCTTTTAGCATCACTTTTCCACAATAGCTACTTTGATGGAGCACATGGAAAGTATCACAATTCATTTTTCAATTTAATCATTTGTGATTTTTCTCTTCTCCCTCAAAACCTTTTACGCATCTTGTACGGTGAACAATATTGATCTTAAGGTTATATTTGTAGTTTGTTTTGGTTGCGCTACAAAATGCAAATCCTGAAATCTAAAAACCAGGGACTCTGTCCAAACTGATGAGGAAAAAAAAAGAGAATACAGGGTCCTGAAAGGGTCCGCCCCATTTCCTTGAGGTTTGTGATGAAGAGACTTGGCCTGAGTGATTGGAGGTATAACTTGAATGGATGGGCTGCCGAGTGAGGCTGACATAACCCAGTGGCCTGTTTCAGATAAATTAACCCTGTCCCTCTAGCATGAGTCCCTATGGGAATAATATTATTCATTTGGAATTGAGAATGTGGTCTTCACTGGAGATTCACTAATGGACTTTAATAGTGTGGTAGCTCTATGTAGGTGTATGTGGATGGAGACATCATGGAGAGTAAGGAAATAGGTCATGATAACTGGTACTTTCTCTTGTGACAGTAGTTGACATGAGGCTTGCAGACAGGAAGTGAAATATGCTGGAGGTCCATAGTTGCATCTCATTAGCAAGGCTAATCTGAGTTGACATGGCAAGAGGACATGCTCTAGACAGCTGCTGTCCATTGCATTCTTTTCTCATTGGTAGTCTGGAAGCAGGCACTTGAAATAATTACTATACAACTACTGAAAGTGATTTTAGAATTCATAAGCAGACTGATTTAGCCAACAGAGCATAAATATGTTTAGGACAGATCAAAGATTTTTTTCTAAATGGTAATTAAAAACTGATCTGAAAACCTTCAACCAAAGGTTTTGCCATGTATCCATCAACTGAGAAATAAGGCAAAAATATTTATGAATCACTGGCACACAAAGGATTGGTAGTTACCCACCAAAATATTTAGTACCTGCATTTCTCAACAGCTTTTGAATAGCAGACATTGTTGGCCAATGCTATGGATAGAGTTGTTGCATTTTGGGTTTCATCTTGGAACCCATAATCTTAGAAGCCTTAGATGCCTATGCAAGTATCCAGTATAGATACTTATTATGTATAGGTTTAGTTCCCTGATCTATTGAGGGAAGGTAAGTAGGCTACAGGCTGGTATGTCCCCTGGCCTGTCTAGTCTTTTTACATAGAGTTAAGTGGTTTGTGTAAAGTTGGGCAGCTTGCATAAGCATTGCATGTGCTCAGTAGGCCAAAAGGTTCCAGAGACTGTGAACCTTTGAACTGATATGAGGTAATGACTCAGTTTTTGCTTCTGAGCATGCCCAGTTGTGTTTAGGTTATGCTACTTGGTTTGTTGCAAAAGTGCTGGTAAGTAGATGCCACCTTTCCTGAGGTGCACAGTGATTTAATTGGAATGGGTGATAATTGATTGATGATTGGCATCACCTCTGTGAGGATGACTGTGCTGGAGATGGATTCTTGGCCTTAACTCCCTCTGAAGCACGTGTGAGGGTTCTAGAACATCTGAACTTTCTCCCTCAGTGATGTCACTGACCTACTTTTACCTTCAGAGCATGCTCAGGGTAAATAATTCTAGGTGAGAAATTTACCCAATGTAAAGTGTTACCTGATAGATTAAGTGCCATGTGTGGAGTGCAAGTGAGAAGCGTAGAGGTAGAAGGAAACATGTACACAACATTGTCATTGGTGTAGGAGTTGAGTGACAGTGATTGACAGGTGTGTGAGATGAAAGGTATGCAAGAGACAGGTGCGGTGTGACTTCAACTGGAAATTCGTCTCTGGTTTGGACTGAGATTGTGTGTCTGAGTGGGAAAGCATCGTTTGTGTGTGAAGTTGGCACAGTCAAGTCTGTTATATATTAATCAGAGTTCATCGTGAGTCTGAGGGAGTGGGTGAACCAGCATTACTGCAGAGTGAATGATATATGGATCTGGTTGTCAGGGAGACTTACACTAAGAAGGCAGTACTCCAGAGTGACCATCCATTCATTCTATAATTGAGGACTTGGTAGTGTATCACCTTACCCTCAGCAAGTGAGATGCCAATTACCCGCGGTTAAGGGGAAAGGCATAGAAATCCTTGCTAGCTCTGTATCACTCCCGAGAGGAAACAAGTTGTGACAGATCACCACCTTGCAGTGAATTGGGGTCATTGACGTTTTGTACATATGTTCTTTACTAGTCTCCATTTTGACACTGCTCCTAGTATCACACTGTTACGAGTTGTCATTTAGTTTCTTCCTTAATACAAGTTGGTGAGCCTAACTCAGGGGTGGGCAAGATGCGGCCCGCCAGGCCATTCTAGCTGGCCTGCGGGATCCCTAAAAAATTTAGAAAATTAATATTAATCTGCCCTCGGCTGCCTGTCATGCGGCCCTCAATGGCTTGCCAAAACTCAGTGAGCAGTGGTTCATTGTGCCTTTGGGTGGGGTTAGGCTGTAAACGAACACCCAAAGGAAATTAATCCTTTAGGGGCTGATAATTCTCAGAAGGATAGCAGCGGACTCGACCAAACTGTCACGTTCTGGCTCTCTTTTCCTACAACTGGTTCAAAGGATGGTTGACAGAGGTGGCATGAACAAAGGCTATAAGAAAGGCTTGCACCCAAGGCTTGTACTAGTCATCATCATCAAAGAATGTTATTTGGGATTTGTTGGTTTATTGTGTGGTGCGAGTGAACCTGGGACTGCAGCTAGAGTGTGCCAGGGACTGCATCAGAGCCTATAGTATGTTGTGTTGTGTGTTCAGTTGGTGTTGTGTTAAGCTAGATAGGTGAGTTGAGAGGATTGAGAGCAGGGGTGCAAGTGTGTGTATGCAAAGTGAGGGTCTGGGGGACCAAGTCATCTGTGGGGCTGTCAGTGTCTGCAACACCCTCGCAAGGAGGCAAAGCAAAGTTTGCTCTCTATTTCTCTCTCCTTTGTTATTTTCCCTACCTTTGCTATTTGAATTCTGTTGATTATTGTTGTCTGTTAAGGGCTGATGTCTTTATAATATAGTCTTATTGCTGAACTATGAATTGAGTCTGTAAGTTATTTACTAATGAACTGTATTACGTTAAGTTACAGCTGGGCTGTAACCTTAGATTTAATGAGAATTGAGGCCCCACCACCCTTTTACTGGGCTAATCTCTGGGAGGATTAACAGTCTGATTTGAATAATTAAGAGATTAGCGTGCAACCTCTTAAAGAATAGGGTGGATGGATCTAGGTTCCTAATCTCTGGTATTTCAAAGAAATACTCACCTTTATCCTGTCCTATAGGAGAGCAATGGGGTGCCAGCAGTATTCTAGAATGAGCTATGGAGGGGGGAGGGTTTGATGCAAGTCCTTCATCAGATGGGACCCTTGCCCTGCTGGAATGTTTCATTTATTAAAAAAAACCTGACTGTTTATTGCAATCCTGTTAGTGGAGCACAAGCAACATTAACCACTTGGTTCTTTCAAGAACCCAGCTGTTCTGGATCTTATAGAATAGGAATAAGTTACAATTTGGCTAAAACTGCTCAACACAAAACCAACTGTCTGTAAGCCAAGCCCCTACAAAGTTTGATGCTGGCAGTAAGAAAACAGTATTAAGTTTGTTTTTGGAATGTCAGAGCAGTGTGTCAAGAATCAAAGACCTTGCAGATCATGACAGAGATGGACAACTATTCAATGAAATCCCAGGAATCAGCAGAAGGAACGTGATAGGTGCAGTCATGAAGTAATTCAAGGGAGAAAAGAAATGCCTCATTTACTCAGGCTGAAATGACAATGAGTATTCAGAGGGAGTAGTTCTCATCATGACAAACTCTGCAGAGAACTCACTCATCAGATGGGAACATATTAATCAATACATCATATATGCCAGATCCCACACCAGATTCTTGAGGATGTCATTCATACAGTGCTATGCTCTGATAGAGGAACATGATGACAGTGAGAAAGATGAGTTGTACAATTGCCTCCAATGTATGATTGACAGAATACCAAAACACCACTTACGCTTTGTGAAGGGTGACTTTAATGCTCGAGTAAGACGTGACAGCCAAGAAATGGAAAGAGCAATGGTGGGGAATCATCACCCAAAGTATTAGGGATTATTGAATTGTGCATCGTTTCTGCTGCAGGTATTGCAAACACTTTCTTCACAAATGCATATACAGAAAAACATGCAGATTTCTTGGTGGAAAAACAAGCAAACCAAAGCAAGACCAAAAAATCAGCATCTATTTAAAATTTAGAGCATGAATCCAAGATGCAAGAGCATCCTGAGCAACCAGTGCTATCAATGAACACTATTATTGTACTGCCAGAGTGAAAATAAAGCAGGGAAAGATAAAATTCAAATAGAAAGAAGGGGGAAGTATAAAAAAAAGAAAACAAAAAGCTCATAATGAAAAATTTCTGCTTGAACTGAAAACCATAGTTGAGGCATTGAGAGAGCCAAAGGAAGGTGAAAGCCAGATTGGAACAGAAAGGAAGGAGAAAAAAAAAACCTGGATAGGGCTCAGAGAGGATGTTGTTCAAACTGCAGCATTGTTTGTGAATATATATAGAGCAAGAAGCTAAGAAACATGCGCCCCCCCCCAGTGAGGAAAGAAGAGCACGACGAAGGAAACAGTATTGGGAAAAGTAAGGAATAGTTCAGGAAAGCAGGCAAAACAGTGAAAAGTAGTATGAGGAAAGATAAACAAATACATTAATGAATGAGTTCTTGAAGCTAAAGCTTCCTGATACACAGATTTCCCTTGATTTATGAGGGTTCTGTATGTGCGAATTCATGCTTATGCAATGACCCTTTTGATACCAGAATTTTGTTATATGCAAAGTAAATTCACTCTTATGCAATTGACGTGGTGGAAACTCACAGTCAGCTGCTTTGTCTGGTGCACTGTGGGAATGACACACTAAAATATAGATCCTCCTGTGTGGATCTGTACTACTCACTTCTTGTCTGTGACATGTTTCTGTAGTTGCCATCCCCATTATGATAGTGGCCTGTGCTTGCGTGTACTATCTGCTGTTGGTGAATACCAAAATTGTCTTGTAAAAGTGGTAAAATTGGTCAGGGAGTCAGTACAGTAAATGTCTTGGAACATATCTTTATTTGTTACATTGTAAAATGGGTTCCCTTTATGCAAATTTGAGTTACACACCGTTTTCCAGGAGTTCGGGAACGCATATACAGCATAAAACAAGGGAAACCAGTAGCAGAAGACTAAAGAGCTGTTTTATCAAGTGATTAAAAATGTGTGGGAATGTCAATGGGAATGAGCTAAATGAATCAGTCAAAACCAAAAACGATAACATGTTTACAAATAAGATAGAAGAGAAAAATAGATGGATAGAATATCTCAAAGTTCTCAATAGGACCAACCCAATCTCAGTACTTGAAAACCAATTCAATAAAGATGATGGACATACATATCACAGTTAAGAAGCTGTAAAACAAGTAGACAGAATACGAAGCTACAGATGATGGGCTGAAAGTATCTGAGCCAACCATTGTAAGAAAATTTGGAAGAGCGTTCAAGTCTAAGAGAAAAGAAAAATTCATCCTGAACAATGAAAATATGAAATGACTGTCAGAAAACCTAGGAAGTGAGCTCTTAATGATTACAACAGAAGGAGAATTGCATTACACTTTGTCATAGTAACACCCTTCTACAGTGTGACACTATGCAGTATGAAAAAGGGCAGTAGAATACATTGGATCCATGCCCAAAAGATTGTGTAGATGAGATATTCACACTAAGGCTAGAGACAGACATTCAAAAAGTCTGAGCCTGAATTGATTCAGTCTTTACAGGTTAGTCTAACCTGCAGAGAGTAAGCTGCTTTCCAAGTGGATAAGCATTCAGTACGTGCCTGCAATAGCTCAAGCCAGAAGCCTGGGGGTGCTAAATCCTTCCTTTCCACAGGAAAGGAAACCTGAGCAGGGTTGCAGCCAGGCCCTGGGAGGCTGACCCCAGCAGCTCACTGACAGTTGGAAGCAATCCAGGCACACAGGGTTGCTAGGCCCCAGAAAGGAACTCTTCCCTTTTCAAACCTCTCCCCCACCACCCCGGGCCAGGAGGGGGGCCCTGTTTGGTTTTGGGGGGGACTCTTCTCCCTCCTCCTCTCTACACTCTAGTGAGGTGGAGAGAGGGGTTCTTTGAAGCTGCCTTGCTCCCATCACTGTAGGGTGGGAGGGGGGGCTTTATGGCATGCTGGCAAGCTCCAGGGGAGGACTCTTCCCCTTACTCCTCCCACCCCACGGCAGGGGAAGGCTCTGTTCAATGCTGGGGGGGACTCTTCCCCCTCTGCTTCCTCCCCTAAGAGGGGCAGTAGGAGCACGGAGCTCAGCTGGGCAGGGTGTGGGTGTGAGGGTGGGGGGGTATAAGGACACCCAACCTCAAAGAGGGTAAGACCCATGCTTGACCCTGCAGGGAAGCAGGAGGCAGGGCTCCCTCCACTCCCAGAAGAGTGCTGGGA
Source organism: Crocodylus porosus (assembly GCF_001723895.1). Lineage (NCBI taxonomy): Eukaryota > Metazoa > Chordata > Crocodylia > Crocodylidae > Crocodylus > Crocodylus porosus. The sequence goes on from NW_017728949.1 coordinate 71,133,890, forward strand.
CCTGCACAGTGGGAAATGGGGGAAGCAGCTGGCTCCAGTGCAGGACTTTCCCCACTGTGAGGGCTGGAGATGCAGGCTCAGGGAGCAGAACCACAGGGATAAGGCAAGTTTTGCTCCCTTTCCCTGTGCAGTGCTGCCTGGAGCCACACCTGCACAGGGCACAAGTGCCCTGACCTCCCTGCCTGCTGCTACTGCCAGGCAGTGGGGACTAAATGCAGACCTGCACCCCGCCCAGCTGAGCTTTGTGCTCCTGCTGCCCCTCTGTGGGGAGGAAGGTGAGGGGGAAGAGTTCCCCTTAGCAGGGAACAGAGCCTCCTCCCACCCCTGCTCTGGGGCCAAGCAGCATTGCATGGAGCCCCCCCAGCAGTCCCCTGGAAGCAGAGGGGGAGGGGAAGAGAAGGAAGAATCCCCATTCAGCACCTCACAGAGTCTCCCTCCCCACCCTGAGAGGAGGAGGTGGAAGAGTCCCCCCAGAATAGAACAGAGGCCTTAATGAGGCATTGCATAAACCAGTTTGAGCCAAATCAGTTAAGTATGATACTATATTCAATTATGTTTATCTCAAAGTGGTTTTGGCCATTTTGAAACTGTTTTATGTGCACTGAATGTCTGTTCTGTTACAGGTTTAAACTAGTTTCTGATCACTTAAAATGGTTTAGTGTAATGTCTGTCCCTAGCATAAAGGACATCAAAAAAGTGTATGTCAATTTGCAGAATCCTGACTCCTGTGTTGCCTCCAGGTGAGCCTTGCCCTGTCGTTCTGTGGAGCATTTTTTTGTGACCCCTGGATATCCAGAGGTCTAATTTTGTCCCCGCACTACTTTTTTTTGTTCATTTTGAGTATAGCTAGATCTTTGTAGCTTAGATTTTATTTACAGATCCATAGAATTAATGGATATTTCTACAATGCATATCTCTTCTTATGTTTAAATGCTTTTTGAAAGTCAATGGAGTCAGTCCTCCAGGAAAGACACTCTGGTTTCAGCCAGAGCATCTCTGTGGTACTCTGCTACCCCTGGAACTGTCCAAGGTAAGTTAGGGAATGAGGTGGTGGGGTTACGGGTGTGGTTGAACATGAATAGGTGTAGGGAGAGGCAGGGGGATGTTGGGGGGATGGGAGTGGATGGGGTTCTTGGGGGCTATGGGGAGTGAACGAAGGTGTTGGGTGGTGTGGGGAGTGGTGTGGGTGGGGAAGTCCCAGTGGGTGGGGACATGGAGGGGCTTAAGCAGGGGATGCCACATGCTTTCCCTGCCATCTGGCCCAGATGGCCCCGGCAGCAGCAGGCAGCATGGCTTTCACTCTGCTGTAGGCATAGGTGGGCAGTGACAAGGCACTGTGTGACCTGGACTCCTACATAGTGAATGGACCTGGCCTGGCCCACTAGTGCACGGTCCTGGACGAGACACTCTGGGTCTATTCAGCATGTAGGAGTCCGGGTCACACAGTGCCATGTCACTGCCCACCTATGCCTGCAGCACAGACACAGCCACATTGCTTGCTGCCACTGGCACCGCTGGGGCTGGGGGGGCGGGGCAGATGTGTGGAGCCCTGTGCGGGGCCGTGGGGTGGTGAGGCGGGAAGGTGGGGGTGGGGGGTGAGCAGCCAGAGCCAGTGATGTGCAGCTGCCACAGAGCTGGTGGAGCAGGTCATGCAGGTACAGGAACCATGTGACCCACTTCAGTGCAACTGGACTAGTGAGTCCCGCTGACCTGAGTCCTGCCATGGGCCATCTCCCCGCAGGCACAGTGAGGCGGGAGGCATTGCTCCTGAAGGCAGGACCCAGAGCAGTGCACAGGGACTGTGTGCCGAGCCACTCCAGGTCCTGCCAGGACTGGGGCCACTGACGCTGCCGGGCCAGCCTGGTCCCATGGCAACAGGACCCGGCCTGCGTTCTGCATCTGGTCCTGCCATCATAGGACTGGGCCAGCCTGGGGCATGAGTGGCCCTAGTGCTGGAAGGACCCAGCACAGCTCAGCATGTGGCCCCTGTGTGCTGCACTGGGCCCTGCTGCCATGGGACCAGGCTGGCCTGGTTGTGTGAGTGGCCCCAGTGATGGTAGGATCTGGCATGGCTCGGCACACAGTCCCTGCTGGACCCTAATGGGGAGGCCCCTGCAGGTCCCTGCCAGCACATGGTCCCTGCAGCAGGAGGTAAGTTATGGGCCCTGTGCAGGCAGGCAGTTGCCCTGCAGGGGGGAACTGCAGCCCTGTATGGGGGGGCTATGGCCCTGCAGAGTGCCTGGGACCCTGCATAGGAGGGATCTGGCACTGCAGGGGGGAGCTGGGGCCCTTTGGGGGAGCAGTCCATGTGCTGTTGGGGGGAGCTGCACCCTTTGGGTGCCAGGGGAACCAGCCCTCCTGAGCAACTGCCCCACAAGTTCCCCCACACCCACAGTCCCCCCCCACAATCATCCCACATCTACCCACACACCAACCCATATCCCTCCACACCCACCCACAAGCATCCCACCTTCCTCCACACCTCTTCCCACCCCTTCCTGCAAACTCCACTTCCTCTCATCACAGGTGAAGAAAACCAAAAGCACACACTAACACACATGGACATTAAGAATTTATTTTATCATGATGATAGAGACACTGGTGGGCTTCCAAATTGCTTTAACCTTGTAAATATACCAATAACACACTGCCCTACTGTTGTATTCCTCTCTTTCTCTTTCTCTCTGTGTGTGTGTGTATGTGTGTGTGTGTGTGCGCGCACAGAGTGGTCTTTTGTTCTAATTGTAGAAGAACATGGATTTTGGGGTATTTAAAAAAATGGATTTTGCTGCAGTAGTCCAGATGGCACAAGGGGTAGTATCCCCGAATACCAGTAGCGAGCTTTCTAGGGCAGCTTTTTGTATGAATGGGGCCAGGATAAGGCATCTTTTATACTGCTGGAGACAGCACAGGTGCTGGCCCCCAGCTCTAGCTCCCCCTGGCTGTAGATCTGGGAGGAGCCAGGCAAGGTTATTTTGCCCCAAGTGGCACAGTTTGTTCCACAACAAAATGCATGTCCCATGTATGCTGAAGCAAAAAGCCCCAGTTCAAATTTGCACCACTTCTATTTGAGCTTCTGCAAGCACATGTGCCTGTATGTGTGGATGCACCCATGGTGGCAATCAGAACCCATCTAAGCCCTGTGCCCTGGTGCATCCCTACGCTGCTGCTGATAGGGGTTACTCTTTCCATTTTTGCCAATCCTAGCTTGGCTTTAACCCTTATCCAGAGCCATATATCTATAAGTATTTACTTAATCTTTTCCTTGGGATAATATGCCTCATGTTGGCTTATAGGAAAAAAAGTCAGATCTTACTCTACCTACTATGTTTCTAAGGGTGAGTAAACATGAGACACTGCACAGCAGTAGTAAGTCAGTCAAAAACTGCACTAATAAGCTACTGCATGGTGTTATTAGACAGTAGTAGTAGCAGCACAGGAACTGTCACACAAAAACCGTGTGCCGGTGTTAATGCATAGTAAATATAGTCACTGTACATTCAGCTAGTACTTCAGTAAGGAAGTACTAAACTAAATACACAGTAACAAAGACACTTTAATGAATTTGTAGATATGCCCTTTGTAGACTATTTGGCAAGTAAGTATGATACAGTTCCATAAGTATATGAAAATCAGATAATATAAAAATGGGCGAGTCTTCCTTACTGTTTTGTGTGACTTAGTTTTATGTGTATGATGATTGTACATTGCAGAAATATATGCCATAACAGGTTTTAGGGACCCAAATAAGGTAGAAAAAGATTGTACTTTAGCTGAGTAATTGGCTGAGTAGAAATTACCTATCACTTATCCTTGCTTATTGTAAAGGATCATCTTTACAATCACTCTTAATAAGTAGGATATGTATTCTTGTTTCGTGCTTAAAACCAGCTAAAATCACTACAGCTCATCTAAGAAATTAAAAACAAAAAGGTCAAAAAGAAGGAGAATCTAAAAGAGGGAGAAAAGTTTACGAAGTATGAAACAGTTAATCCGGACTTGTAATACTGTAATTTTTAATCTAATTAAAGGGAACAATATTAACTTCCAGTGTAAGAAAAGAACAATATATTTTTGTAATATATCTTATTAAAAACTCTGCAATACATTCCTGTAAAGATAAAATTACAATTTCAATCCAAAGTGTTCTAGAGACATTCATATGTTCTTCAAATATTGAAGATACTTTGTTAAATTTCACCTTTGAAAAACGTATTATGCTAGTCACTTAGAATGGCTCAATTAATAAAGTTTTCAAAGAAACAGAAGCTATTAAAAAGTTTTCTACCATGCTTCTCTTTTAAATATATCATAGCACAACCAAGGTTCAAAATTTAAGGATAATGATCTATGTAAAAAGTGACCATTCAGCGCACTAATTCCTAGCATTGCTTTCCAGCAGAGCAAAATCTGTGTTTCTATGTAGTGCTTCAATAATTATTATTGGAAATATATTCATTTGTAGGAGGCCCCATTCAAGTATTTTTTTTTTTAAATTAATAAGTTTTGTCTATAAGAACATAACATTGTAAAAAAGTTTCAGGATCAATACTTTATACAGGATGGAATGAAGAATTTTAAAGCCACTACATCACTTGCACTTATTGTTCCATTTATTCTGTAGTAAAGTATATATTGTTTGACTTGTTTGAGGAAAATAAGCATGTTGCCAATTTCTAGAAGAAGGATTTGTATTTTTTGCAACTAAAGTATCATCCCAGACAATGAGAGGATATCTTTTTACTTTGGAATATCTATCAGGGTGCTTCATCAGAAACAGGCAAAACAAAAATATCATAGATAATTATACACATTATTACATGAGATGAAAACAAATAGCCTAGATACTTTCAATTTTGAATGTGCACAGTCTTTTTTAAAATAATTTCATAATTAGTGCAGAAATGCAAGCAGCAAACCCTGTCCATCATGGAACAGATACTAAAATCTGCCCGGTTATAGCAATGAGACAAAAAATGTATTGTGAAAAGATAGGAAAATCCCACTGCAACATAAAAAACAAATGAAAAGTTCTCAGATTCAAGGCTAGAAATTATTTTCAGTATCAACGTTGCCACTTTTCATACCATCACAAGGATTTTAACCTTGGCTACTGCAGTCCTAGATAATAATTCTTATTTAATCTTTCCAAGTCAGTGGTTTTTAAAGTGTCCACTGCTGGACTTCACAAGACTGAAATCCAATTCCCTGTGCCAAGAAATTAATCAGACCTTCAAAAATGTATGTTCAACATGCTCAATACAGCCTAATGCCAGTTGTAAAGTGTTACATTTTTTAAAAAATCCACAAATGCCAACATTCACAAATTGGAGGGAAAAATGTTCACATTTGTTAATATGTAAATCCTATTCTGACCAAACAACGTAAAAATATTGACACCATTTTTTGTCCTTAGAGTATTATTTGGAGAGTAAGATTTCTGTAAAGGCTCCACACCTCACTAAATGAGCCAGAACTCAAACTATCAAAGAAAAACACCCCAGATTCAAATATACTGAAAAAAATATTACTTATGGAAGATTTTTAGTGATGGAAGTTTGTGATGATAGGGCTTTCTGGCACTCAAGATGCTTCACTGGACTGACTACACGGAAGTTATATGGACATGACGCTGAATACCAGGCTCCAGTTAACATCCATCTGGGCTGACATATGACTATGTACAGACATTACATTTCTACCAGGAGAATTGCTGCTTTTTCAGTAGAAACTAGGGGCAATCATTCAATTACTCATGGGAAAACTTTCTTCTATCAGGAGAATGGTCTTCCAGGCTTCAACCTGAAAGATCTCCTTTGCAATGGAGTTTCACAGGAATGAATGTCTGTACGCTGTTTCGCTCCCCTCCCAGTCTACTCAGTAAGGGGAGTACAGCAACAGGCTCCTGCTCTCCACCTTTTCCCCACAT
>NW_017728949.1:71139918-71147522 GCF_001723895.1 Crocodylus porosus
AAATCCCACTGCAACATAAAAAACAAATGAAAAGTTCTCAGATTCAAGGCTAGAAATTATTTTCAGTATCAACGTTGCCACTTTTCATACCATCACAAGGATTTTAACCTTGGCTACTGCAGTCCTAGATAATAATTCTTATTTAATCTTTCCAAGTCAGTGGTTTTTAAAGTGTCCACTGCTGGACTTCACAAGACTGAAATCCAATTCCCTGTGCCAAGAAATTAATCAGACCTTCAAAAATGTATGTTCAACATGCTCAATACAGCCTAATGCCAGTTGTAAAGTGTTACATTTTTTAAAAAATCCACAAATGCCAACATTCACAAATTGGAGGGAAAAATGTTCACATTTGTTAATATGTAAATCCTATTCTGACCAAACAACGTAAAAATATTGACACCATTTTTTGTCCTTAGAGTATTATTTGGAGAGTAAGATTTCTGTAAAGGCTCCACACCTCACTAAATGAGCCAGAACTCAAACTATCAAAGAAAAACACCCCAGATTCAAATATACTGAAAAAAATATTACTTATGGAAGATTTTTAGTGATGGAAGTTTGTGATGATAGGGCTTTCTGGCACTCAAGATGCTTCACTGGACTGACTACACGGAAGTTATATGGACATGACGCTGAATACCAGGCTCCAGTTAACATCCATCTGGGCTGACATATGACTATGTACAGACATTACATTTCTACCAGGAGAATTGCTGCTTTTTCAGTAGAAACTAGGGGCAATCATTCAATTACTCATGGGAAAACTTTCTTCTATCAGGAGAATGGTCTTCCAGGCTTCAACCTGAAAGATCTCCTTTGCAATGGAGTTTCACAGGAATGAATGTCTGTACGCTGTTTCGCTCCCCTCCCAGTCTACTCAGTAAGGGGAGTACAGCAACAGGCTCCTGCTCTCCACCTTTTCCCCACATGAGCCACTATCTGGTCTGGGGACCATATGGAGGGGGCTTTGCTCCACTTCTCTACTCCCCTCTTGAAGCAGTCTGGGAGGGCGGTAGGACAGCCACTGCTGAAGGTGAGGGACTTTGCTCTGCTGCTCCTCCTGCTCTGTTCTGGGAAACTATTACCGAAGCCACAGGACAGAGGCCTGCTGCTCTCCACCTGTTCTCTGCTCTGCTCCTACCTCCACAGTTGGGGACTGGGAGGAGTGCAACAGCCACTGCTCATCACACCTTCCCAGACAGGGACCATCTTGGTTTGGAGAAGGCTTGGAGAAAAGGGACTGCAGGCAGAACGCCTCTAATGTTCCCTCTCCAAGAAAGATTTTGGTGAAATTTTGGAGAAATTTTCATCACTTGCAATGAATGTCTTGCTTATAGACTTTTGCTCTGAGAAGTTTCCTGTTGAGGAGCTCTATGCAGCCCTGAAAAGAAAAGTCTTGAGGTACCTTAGTTTTTCAGGTGGCATATGTAGGTAAATCCAATATCACGGCAACAGATAACTCACCCTAAGCTAATTTAACTTAATTTACTACAGACGTACTTTCAGCCCCCTGGATGCTCTACCAGTGTTTAGATCCTGTGCATTAAGTTTAGTATTTCCTTAATAGAGTATTTAGTAAATATGCAGTACCTAGAGTTACTGTGCAGTAGTTCCAGTGCACTATTATTTAGTAATGCTTACTGCCCATTAGCCTAATAACACTGCACAGTAGACTATTAGCACTGTTTTTGCCATAACATGCTGCTTCACAGTGATATTAGGCTAATGCACAGTAAGCGTCTAATGTAGACATGCCCGTTGAAAAGTCTTTCTTATTCCAAAGTAAACACCTTAGGGAGTTTCAGCATAAGAAGCTGAAAGCCAGTGGATAGTGCATAGAAAGGCAATATAGCTCTTTGGGAGTAGGGACCAGAAGAGCAATGGGGCAGAAGCCTGTGTAGTCTCTTCCCTTACTTTCCAAAGATTAAAGAACTGAAGAAAAACATTGCAAAGTTTCTCTAACAAAGATTCCTAAGCCCTTCCTGCTTCCCTGAGGGAGTCCTGTATTGCTCTAAGTCATTGATTCTGCCAGAGTTAACAGCGTTAGCAAAATCTCATTTTCCATGATGTTACCGTTAATTATTTATTGACTTTTAAATATAAAATGGATTATTCCAAATTATTTTAGATATTTTCATTAGCTACTTACAGTAGTGACACTCTGTATGATTTCAAACAACAAACATTTAGATATATATATATAGCTACACACAGATATGTATGTAGTTGCTATTTTTTATTAGTATTATTGTGGTTTCACTTCAAGTCACCTATTTATATTATTTTCCACTCTAAAAATAGGAGGGCAAAGTGGAAATAAGCAATTCAAAGTCAACAAAATATTAAGCTGTATAATTTGTTTTCAGCACTTTCCCATTTATTGTAGTTTCTACAATTGGTCTTGCTGCTACAAGGGCCTGTTAAGACAACATCTACAATTTTGGATCCAACTGTTACTTTTTGGTACTGAAAATAAAGTATAAAATAATAACATCTGTCTTCAAGAGACAATATGACAAGAGACAAGGGGTATAGGTAAGTGGTTCCTTAGTACTTTGCAGATCATGATCTCATGTTACAATACAAAAAAATTCCAAAACACATACCTCATTCCAGTGTCCCTGCTCCACACCCCCCAAAGGTAATAATTTGAGCAAGGAATTGGATGCCAGGTATTTCTAAATTCAACTTGCAGGATGAGGAAAACTAGCTTGTGCAAAGTACTTAACTATACTTTTCTATTTTTCCATCTGTAAAATGGGGATAAGTACAGTTGCATGTAGGGAGGACTGGTTGGTTAATGTTATTATTTAATTTAAAAACAATTAAATGGGAACCAACCTTTTTTCCCCAAACATATATGTATTTGAATCCTAAATCATTATAAACATCAATGTGCAGCATAAGTTAAACAAATTTAAATAAAATAATTAACAAAGTTACTTCCACGTTCTTTACTTGCAACAATAAAAACAAAAAGAAAAGCAAAACATCCTGATGCAAACAAAAACAAAACAAAACAAAACAATGGTTAAAAAGATCATGAATTCCTGTGCTAGGATATGGTTTTCAATGTCATCAACTGCTACAGAAAAAATGATTCAAATGATCTCCTACCACTTAAAAAGCCTTTAAAGTTACTTTTCAGGTAAGTAGAACAAATGATAAATATTTTACATTTTGTGAAAAGAAGGATGACAACCAACAAAAATGAACTGCTGCCAAAGAAAATAAGAGAGTTTCTATTTGCTGTTGAATTGACAGAACACATTACAACATTCAAGAGCTAAGCAACCTGAAGGTTGAATCATAGGTCATGTGTAGATGAAATGAGGCACATGTGTGCACGACACTTTAAAGCATGTTAAATGTTTTTGGACAGCTTTAATGGTGCCAGTGCTTGCACGCCTCAGCGGTGTATTGCACATGAATTCCAGCCGCTGTAAGAAATTTGGCAGCATAATGCAGTTTAAATACTTGGGGTGCAACAAACCAAAACTCCTCTGAGGAGTTTTTAGTTTGCTGCCCCTACAGCTGCAGAGCAAAGCACCAGGCTCTGTGCAGCTCTGTGGCTCTGCAGGAAGCTCTAGAGGAAGCCTGACAGCAGCCTGGGAAGGCAGGGTCCTCCTAAGAAAAGCAGCAAACCTGATCTTCTCTCCCCTCACCCACCCTGGAGCCGGCCTCCCTGAGCTGTATGGGGGCCCAGTGATTCCCTCCGCGGTGCAGACTGCCTGAGCCGGATGTCTGTGGGTGGGTGCCACCTAAGGGAGGGCTACCGCTGCCACAGAGGGAAACACAAGCAGCCACCCCTGCAGCCCAAGGACTGCTCCACCTGCCGGCAGCTTGCCCTCCCCTCCCTGCTGGAGAGGCAGGTAAGTCAGTGGGGTGTGTGCACGACATGGGGGTTTAAATTGGCCCCAAACTGAAGCGATGTTTTTTAAAACCCAGCATTTCAATTGAGGGCCTCTGTTTCATCTACACATGCCATACTTAACAAATATTTTAAGACACTCAGGACCAAATACCTTTATGAGTCCTTCAGCTTCAGTACTCCTGTGTTTGTTGACACACAGAGGTCTTAATTTATACATCCTATGCCTAATACAATTACTCCAGAATGCCAAAAACTATTATTTATTTTGGTTTTTGCTATGTATTTGATTACAATAGACAAAAATAAGTAGAAAAACTTATCAGGGCTGGATAATTCTGAAAGAAGAATTAAATGTTGTCCATAACAGACTCAAACTGTTTTATATACCTGCTGTCAAAGAAGGAGCTATATAAAATAAAGCAGTTTTTTTCTCATAAACCCTGATGTGCTTCAGGTGGAAGTAGGATACAACAATTCTATCAAATGGTTATTATCAAATAATGACTTTGGATTTGCTTAGTGTCATTTCAACTTCCTCTTCTCCGTTCCATGAAAGTGAAAATTATAATAAGGGAATTAAAAAAAAAAGGGAGGGGGGAGGTTAGGAGTCATTTGAGGAAGAACTCCTAGAAAGTTATTAGTATTGGAAATGCGAAACAAGCTGTCACACTTCGAACACAAAAAGGTTTCTACTGGACTCCTTAATGTGACTGTTGTATAACTTACCACAATTTGCTTCATCTGATCCATCAGCACAGTCTGGATCTTCATCACATACCCATAGTTTAGGAATGCAGTGTTTTGTAGTTTTACACTGAAAATGGTCTGGAGAACAGCTGTTTTCCGCTTTAAAGAAAGAGAGTTATTATTAAAGCTAGAAGTTTCTGTTAAATACTCAAATACTGTATTTGATAAAAGAGCTCCAAAGTTTTCTCTTATTAAAAAAAAATCCCCAACTTTCAGGTAAAAAAAAGTAACTCAAAATCCACATTTTTCTGTGATTAAAATGAAGCACCACTTTATATATATATAGGTTGCAGGCTTCACAGGATAGGATGGGCTGGCCCTGGTAATAGTTAAATTACTTGTGGACTTTAACAAGAGGCCTCACTAAGACTCGGCATGAACTAACCATAGTTTGCCAAAAGCTATATCTGAACTAGGTCATGAGATCTTTGAAGTGATCTGATCATCATGAAATGGTCTTTGTATCCTCATGAGCCTGCTCTTCAGGCATGGAGAGGCAGCTGTGTATGCAGACCAGGACAAAGTTTTTGAAAGTGCTGTCCTGGATTAGTAGGGGATGTCAACAGCAGGTCCAGTGAAAGGCCGTCTCTAAATAATAGCATGATGGTAATAGTCATTCCAGTAGGGTAATGGATAGAGCATTACACTCATGAAATGTAAACTATCTGACTGTTTTTCTTTTATAACTAGGCTGAAAATATCAGAGCTAGTTGACATAATGAGTAATATTAGAAAACAATTGAAAATATATTTAGTGAAAACACTTCTTTTAATGGCATTTGCTCTCTTTTTATTAAATAGCTTTAATACAATTGTGTTGTATGGGAAAATGTGTATAGACACACCTAAAGAAAAGAGAACTCTATCATCTCCAAAGAGGTATGCCATGGGATAAAGAGTTCTAAAATCTATACCCCTTCTCAGTCCCACTCAAAGATTATAGACAGTGTGTCTATTGTGTATTGCTATCAAACAAAATATGAAAGCTGAAAGACCAAGAAAGAGGTATGAATTGGCAGTAGGATGATCAAAATAATAATGTGTAATTTAACCCAAATAAAAGACTCAATTTATTTCCTAAAAGTAATGTTCTACTTTTCATTGACTTAAAAAAAAATGAAGTCAACAATGGAGGTACTTGATTCCTCTTGGTGTACCCACAGTATATCGAGTTCCATATGCCTGGCAGCCCAAATAATTAGCTGTTTTCATTGTGCTACAATGCTTTTATATCCATCTTTTAAGATCTTTATTTAAAACTCTCTATCAGTGGTCAGTATATAACTCTTTAAACATAACTTACGACAGTCTCGTTCATCTTCTTCATTACCACAGTCATCTTGTCCATTGCATCTCAGATTTATTGGGATACATTTCTGACTCTTTGTACACTTAAACTGACCAGACAGGCAAACATGAGTATCTGGAATTTAAGTTAAAAAAAAAAAATCTCAGATGAATTTATCAAAGAATTTAAAAGACTTAAGTTAAATCAGGTTAGTTAAGGGTTTTAGTCAGTATTTGAACTTGATACTCGCTATAATCACCTACCACAGTTGAGCTCATCAGAGTTGTCTCCACAATCATTTTCTCCATCACAGATAAAAGCTGGAAGAGCACAAAGTCCAGTTCCACACTGAAAACGTCCTGGTTGACATTTAAATTCAGCTGAGGGAGCAATGGGGAGAGAGAAGGAAAAGCATATATAAAACATACACCATTACAGAGGATTTATAAAGTTATTAACAATGCTTTTCTGCTATATACTGCTTTACTTGAGACAAAAATAAGTAAAAATAGACATGTGAGCTGTCTTATTTTCCCTTTATAAATAAGCAGATCAAATACATGGAATGATTAAAAGCTCAGTGAAATCACTGAAAAGATTCTCATTGATTTCAGTGGCATTTGGATCACCTCATAATAAGAATGTTTTTACATGAAATCATTTGGATTTTTCTAAATACATTTTTATTAATTAACAAAAAAAATCTTTAACCTAAGACTGAGGTTAAGAAAAATCATTTAGTACAGAGGTATTAACCATTGCTATCACAGGGATGGTAATATGCCAATGTTATTACTTTTCAATGGACTTATTAAATCTACTTATAAGTAGATTTTCAATTACAATGTATAGACGTAGAGTATGCAGTAGTTACCAAACCATAATAGAACACATATATCTCAATGATAAAACCTCAGCACTAAGGCTGAAGATCTAATTTGCATGACAACTGTATAGTTGTATCTCAAGAATGACAGGGTGCTAACCCCTGTACTTCCAATTGCTTGAAAGGGATTATTAGCTGCAGCACACACTTTTTACATAATTACTGAAAGTACACTTTGCATAAAAATACTGAAAAAGAGATTCTGGAAGCCTTGCTACTATTTAAATTACTATTTCTTCACAAGTTCTGATGGTGTGGTTACACTGTGCCCAGCTCATTGTTAATCAGTCATTGTTAATCAGAAAGACATTCTAAGAAGTGGCAGTATTAACTTAAACTGACGAATCTATTTGGACCGGGTAGATGAAGCTAGTTTAAAATGTATTATTATGGATGGAAACCATGAGTTTATATATTGGGAAGGAATTCCCAGGTAAACTACCTGTGTTAAACAGGTATGACAAAAGACCCTTTTAAAGAATTACTTTCTGTCCTCTCTAGAAAATATGAAGAACTGAAGCTATTATCATTGAAAGGATTATTATATAAATCTAATATCTCATGACTTCTAGATTTGACCAAAGCCCATACAAGTGGTATGTAAAACCTATAACATGGTGACTGAAAAGTATATTTTGGATGTGTACCAAGCAAGATTTGTAACAATATGTTACAGCAGGGGTTTTCAAACTTTTTAAAGGAATAACCCCATTCTCATTTTAAGGAATATACCCCTCCTGACACAAGAGGAGGGTGCTGACAACTGACACCCAGGAAAAAGCCAACCTATTAAATAGGTACTTTGC
>NW_017728949.1:71147533-71161747 GCF_001723895.1 Crocodylus porosus
CAAGAGTAAATTGGATGCTTATCTTGCTGGGATCCTATGACCCCAGCTGACTTCCTGCCCTTTGGGCAGGGGGCTGGACTCGATGATCTCCTGAGGTCCCTTCCAGCCCTAATGTCTATGAAATCTATGACAGCAGGCTGGACATGAAGCCGGCAGCATGGGGAAGCAGCGCACGGCGGCGGCACAGAACGGTGAATGGCGGTGGCAGGGGGGCAGGGATGTGGTGCGCAGCGGCAGTGTGAAGTGGTGAATGGCGGTGGAGGGGGACGGGAAGCTTACACGCAGTGGTCACTGCCGTCATTCACTGCTCCATGAGGCTGCCACACACGGATTCCCTGTGCTGCCGTGCATACCCCCTGAGACTGTCCCAAGTACCCTCAGGGGTATGCATACCCCCGGTTGATAACCCCTGTATTACAGTACTGAAATCCTAGTGCGAGTTTAGGATAGAATGATTTCCTGATTTATACAAACATTCTGGACTCTTTTCCCAGATGAGTGATAAGAAGAGTGAAAAGAATGAGGCAACAACAACTAATGTTACAACTCCAGACAAAGAAGGCATTTTATGCACATTTTTACATTCTATTATGAAACTACGCGACTAAGCACACAGTTTAACTAAGCTGTTCTGAAGACAGAACAAGTTTATAAAACCGTATGTGCCCCCAGGTTCTTAAATGTAGGAAGACCTCCTGGAAACAGTGATTTCAAATCTCACATATTTATAGATGGCATCAGATATTGAGAGGAACATAATCATAGGAACTAAAGTTCTTTAGAGATAGCCAACAAAAACAGTGTCCTGGGGAGCTGGAGCAGGAGTTACCAGCACCGCCAGAGGAGCCTGCGCGGCCTGCTTGTTTATGCAGCCACGGCCAGAGAGATGACGTCATCGGGAGCAGGTGGCCAGCAGGGATAAAAGCGGCCACGGAAGAGCAGAGGGGGGAAGTGGAGGAACCGGGACCAGGTCCAGTGGCATGGGAAGCTGAGAGCCCCAGAGCGGGGCAGGCGACAGCATCTCCAGCACGAGGGGCAGAGAGCCCCAGAGCAGAGCAGGCGGTGGCTCCTACAGTAAGAGGGGCAGAGAGCCCCAGAGCAGGGCAAGCAGCAGCTCCCCCAGGGAGAAGGGCTGAGAGCCCCAGAGCGGAATGGACGGTGGTTTCCCCAGAAAGAGGGGCGGAGAGCCCTAGGGAGAGGCAGTGACCCACTCAGCCAGAGGAGAGAACAACAACAACAACCGGCCGCAGGGCCTCAGATGAGCGGAGGCGGGCAGTAAGGTTGGAGACAGATCATGAGGCCGAAAGAACGGCCGACGAGGGACCTGCGGGTCATAGACTTGAAGCCTGCGAGACCCCGAGGTTGAGTGCTGGGGTGGCGTTGCGGGGATGCGACCCTACGAGAGGGGGCGAGGACACGAGGGAGCCCCAGGAGGATGTAGTCGGGCGGAAGTCGCCACCAACCGGCCAGGTTTAGGAGCCCCTAGGGGGCGCTAGGGAGATTAAGGGCCAGATATTGCCCAAGGGGACCTGGGGAGGTCCGAATAGTAGCCAGAGCCGGTAAGGGGCTGAGGAGCTGGGCTTTAAGTTGTTTATAGGTTTGTTTCTCAGTTAAGAGTACCCCAGCAGGGACAGCTGAGGAGTCACTTACATGAAGATAGGATTAAGTGTAAGTTAGAGGGGCACAACCAGCGCTGCGACCTGGTGCCAGGTCAAGAGGACGTAGGAAGGACAGGACGGGGCGGACTGGCCCACGCGTGATTCGACGAGGGCAGGGCAGACCCAGGGGACCTACAAGCCCACTGACAAGAGGTCTGACCCATGAGAGGGGGGAGCACTAGAGGTGGCGTGAGGTCGGGGTACAGGGGTGGCGGAGCTCTGCAACGTGACCACCGAGGGATCCCGGGCTGCAGAGCACCCATGAACCGACCTTAACTGAACTTAACATCAAGTCGTAGTGGGCGAGAACTAAGGCGGAGACTGGGCTGTAAGAGATCTTCTCCTAACCCGTAGCGATCCAGCGTGATCAGCGGTGTCCCCTTCCACCAAAGGTGAACCACCTACGGGTGAGGGCCCCAGCCCGGCGGTCACAAAAGGTAACTGTTAGTTGAATAAAGCTTGCTCTGGCCTGCCCAACCTATTAACTATCACAAGAAACAGCTGGTGAGTTTGTCAGGATCAATTAATAGTTAAGACTGTATCTTAATGACTAACACCAAACTAACAAAGAGCAAACTAAAAATCAATTTACTCCTACAGGCTATTTTATAAACAACTAATGCAGAGGTGGATGCAGCTTAATAAAAAAATACTTAAATTCAAGGTTCAAGGATGTTTTCAGAGGTAATATCTGTTATTGGACCAACTGCATGGTCAGGTTAGACAAGCTTTTGAAAGCAAGACATTCTTCATCAGGTAAATTCAAGTAATTCTATAAATTCATTTAAATTCAGAGTATTACATTTTCTTAGTTTTGTTCACAAATGGAATAACAGTCAGAAGAGTGCTACAGTTTCTGTTGCAAAAATTGAAAAGCCTGGGCTGGAAATACTAAATGTGATTTACTGCATTGTTCATTTGGTAAAAACAAGGGTCAGTAGGTTCCAAGTCACTAGGTTCAGAGTTCTCAGCCAATAAATAAAGAAAAGTAGCCTGAATCATAAACAGTGAAAAGATCAGGTATTTTTGTATTGCTGAACTTGTAACCATGAAAAAGACATCACAAAAACAAAATCAGAAGCATTTGCATAGAGCCTGGCATAGAGCTTCACTCTGCTTTGCCCCATTTCTTAGTTAAGATATGGATTATGACTATTAAGGCACAAAATTCATATGAAAAGTCTGTCATAGGAAGTCAAAAGCAACATGCAGCAAGGTTAAATATTTTTCTGTTGTGTATGAACTGAAGATGGAAAGTAGTTTTGATCCGTTTATTTATGTCAGTCATTGAATTATGTATGGAGTGAGAAGAACCATAATTATCTTGATATTAAAAATTAGTCACAGTGCAATAGAAATCATAATACTGTAATTACTCAAATACAAGACAACTCTGAATGTAAGATAACCCCCGCGCCCCGCCCCCCACACCAATCAGACTCCACACCAAGAACATTTAGAAATGTATTATAATTTTCCACATATGGAATCCAGTTATTTGAGGATCATCTAAAGTTCATTCCTCCCCCACTTCTGCAGGTGGTGGGGGACCGGTGATGAGGGGGGAGTAATGAGGCAGGCAGTGGGGGACAGGTTGTAGAGGGCAGGCAGTATGAAGGTGGTAGGACAGGCAGTGAGAAAGGTGGTCAGCTTCCTCCTGCTGCCTGTCCCCTCTCTTGCCCTCCATTGTGCCTGCTCCCCTTCCTGAAGCCTCAGGTTGCCCCAGCTCCCCCTTCTCTTGTTCCCTCTTCCTCTCTTGCATGGTTACCCACAGCCTCAGATCCCTACCCCATTCCTCCCATCCTTCTGCTCCTGAAGTCTCCCCCCACCTCTGCCTGCTCCTCAGCACCCCTCCCCCAGCCCCACCACCTTCCCTTCCCTTTGCAATGGCAGGATCCATCATTTCTGCAACCCAGAGCATGGTGTAGGGCTCCGCCCTGCCCGTTAGCAATGGCGCAGAGATGGCACTGCTGTTCCAGCCTGGCCCCACAGCGGCAGCGGTGGGGAGCCAGTGTTGTTGCTATGGGCAGGGCTGGAACAGCAGTGCGGGTTCATGCCCCTGCTGGTGATGGGCCAGGCTGGAGCCATGCTCCATGCCCCAGGCTCAGCAGGGTCCGAGCTTGGTGGCACAGAGCAAAGGTGAGGAGGATTGTAGCAGAGAGGGAGAGAGAGGGAGCGGTGGTGTGTGTTGGCGGGGAGACTAGAGGCTGTGGAGGAGGAGTAGCAGGGCATGAAGAGGTAGTAGGGGGCTGTGGCTCCAGCGCCACTCTCAACCCTGGGTTGGGGCCAGAGCAGCAGCAGCTGCTGGCCCCCTCCCCCCCCACCCTCACTGCCACATGCTCGATTGTATGGTGAGGGGCTTTTCCTTGTCTGCTAATTGGGTAAATACAGTGTATCTACAGCTCAACAGGGGAAATATTAGTGACTACTCTATGAACTGTGACAGCTGATCAGAAAGAATGCTAGTTCTTCACCACTATGGGTCCATTTGACAAAGTTAGATAAGATGCTTTAAAAAGTCACATTACATAGAGCCATTTATACCAGGTTTATAAGCTTTAATCTCCCCTCCCTTCCTAATTTCATTGTGTGGTGTTAGTAAAAAGTAGGAAAATGTATGCACTGAAAGTCACATACTATCTGAAACCTATTCAGATTTTTCTGCAAGAGAAAAGTTGCACAAATATTACTTCTCAGGAAGTTATACTAAACAATTAGTCTGTGACAGAGCTTTATGTTTTGCTTATATTGAATATTCCCATCAATCCAAATCTATGTATTTGAAATTAGCAGAGTTGCTTATCTACAGAGAAAAAAAGGATTTTTATAGTTTGGCAAGCACTACCAAATGACAGCTAGCATACAACAGTGACCATATCATTTAAATTCCTGAATTTTATATTATGGCCCCCTACATATGAAATCTCTTGGGGAAAAAAATAATTCAAAATGTTTACAATACATACGGCATTCTTCAGGTTCATCTGATCCATCCCCACAGTCATCTACAGTGTCACATTTCCACCAGAAGGGGATACATTTATCAGTTTTGCATCGGAACTGTAAAAATAAGAGAGGGTGAGGAAAGACTTAAGATATGAATATTTCTCTTACACACCGAATAACACATGAGGACTTAGATAATTTGATCAAGCATAAAATAGATTATTCCTTTGGTTTGCTTCTGCTATTTGATTTTGTCTTAGGAGACACTTTTTAAAATGCCGCCCATCTTCTGGAAAGTTTCAAATTATATTACCAGCTGCATAAATGGGAAAAAAAGAACTGTAAATCATTTTTTCACAAGATCAGAATAAATATTTTTATTTATTTTTTAAAAGCAATTTCATTTCTTCATTAGAACCAAGAGAGAAATGCAAAGACATTCTAATGCTAATATTCATTGCTAAGTTGACTTTTTCTAACGAGGCCTTCCAGGAGCTGATCTGAAACGACAAAATCCTTTTCCCAGTAACATCAACTAGAGAATTCTGTTTCATTTAGGGAAACAGGTCATTTATCTTAGGTTTGTATGTGTTAACAGTAGCATCTAAATTTTAGGAGCCAACAAAAAAAATGTGTTTATAATCCAGCAGAAAATGGGGCATGTGACTGAGCATACCTTTTTTTCTTTTATTTTACAGATAGTGGTCAAGTTTATATGGGATGCTGGCTGTGTAGTCGTTACTGTGCAGTCATTTAATGCTTGTTTATATACATACAGCAATGTGTAGACACACCCAGAAAGACCTTTCTTACTATGAAGATGATAAAACATTATCCAGAGAGCTTGTGGAATCTCCATTCTTGAAAGTTTTTATGAGCACCTTTGGCATACAATTGACTGAGAACTACTGAGGTTTCTTGCAGCTCTACTTTTCTATTATTCTATGTTTCCTAGGTAATCGATCCACATATAAGATTTCTCAGGCTGCTAATAAGCAGAAGTTAAAATTAATTTGTGGTTATGTAAGATGGCCTCTCAGTGACTATGTAGAGAAGTTTTCCAGAGCAGAAACTTGTTATCTAATTCACAGTTGCTTACCATCTCAGCAGAATGAGAAAGGAATAAATGGTCCCCTTGTGAAAAGTATAGAGGTTTATCAGTAGGATAAGCATTGAGAAATGTGTACTACTGCCCATATAATATCTATTTCATAGATAAATAGAAGACTTCATAATGCATGGCTATTCCTCTCACATAAGCATGAAGGAAACTTTACTAACCTGTTATTTTTCTTATCTAAACAGATCATTCCAATACAGTTCTCACTCTTGAGCCTTATTTTCTCAATATGTGACTAACAGAACTATTTTAAAGTAAATTTGGCCCCAGAGACAGGCAGCAGTAATAATAGGACAGAACATGAAGTAGGCTCTTTGTGGCCATTCTTTCTGCAGAGTATAAGTTGATTTCAATGTTTTCCCTATATTTCCATGACTATGAGTGTGGGGAAGACATTCTATGGTTACAGTCAAATCAAACTGATAAAAGTGGGACAAAAATATCCTGCGAAAGGAACAGGAAGAAGCTGGAACAGTTAAGCATCTTACAAAATAACTCCTAAACAGATAGCAGATATTCTTTGACAGAATATTTTCAGGGAGAAAAAGAACAGCCTTTTCTCTTTTATAAAAAATATTACTCATTTTCTTTTGTGGAAAATAAGACTGAAGAATGTAAAAAAAAAAAAAAAGCTATGGATGACATGAACAACAAAACTTTGCTTGTAAGAAAATATTTTTACTAGATGTGCTTCCATTTGTGCAATATTTCATGAAATATCATACACACAGCTCAGATCACCTCCAGGAAACTTTCAGAACCGAAGTACTCATTGGGCACATCTACATGAGACACTAACTGCATAACAGTAACACATCACAGAACAAACAGTGTTAATATGCTACTGCAGAGTATTATTAAGCTACCACACAGTAGCATCACTAAAAAGCCATTTGCTGACACTATTGTGCAGTAGCTCTGGTTACTGAGCACTTAATTAGTACTTGATTATAAAAATACTAAATAAATGCACAGTAGTCATGGTGCAGTAGTGTCTCATAAATGCATCCATTGTGAACATACATGCCCCCTATAGGGCCATTTGGCTTGATTCTCAAGGGCTAGAAATAGATGTTGCCAAATGAAGCTGTTATGCTGTACCATAAAGTGCTGTGGCACAGCTGATCCACTTCATTGAGCAAAACTCATCACCTCTTGAAAAGTTGCAGTGTGATCTCCCTGGTTCTGCTCAGTTAGACTCGTTCTTGTAGTCGTTGGGGGGTGGGCCTGGCTGAACAAGGAACCCTGGCTTCCCACTTACGGAGAAGCATCCTAAGATTCCCTCAGGTGCCTCTCTGTAAGCAGGGAGAGTGGGCAGGTACTCTGCGGGCTTGAGGGACCCTCAAACTCCCCAAGTATCCGCCCATAGGGCTGGAGATTAGGAGCAGCTCACGTTGCTTCTACTTTCCTAACACCAAGCTAATAAATGTCTGCTGCAACAAAACAGCAGAGTCTATTGTTACCTTTTGTCACATCATTGCTTTTCCTTTGATGAGGCATGGCAAAGGGTAGTGACATCTATTTGCTCACGATTTGTACCACCATAAAAAATGTTATCAAGGCACACAAGAGATATCAGGCAATGTCTGTTTCCACCCAAAGTCTCCATGATGTGTAAGTTACTTCCTAAATTCTTTAATTCCTAACCAACAAAAATGTCTGAATATTTAAGGTGCATAGCCCTTTCCCTCTGAAAAGAGAACAAGGTTTTGGGACTGCAGTGAAGGGTCTACTACAGCCCTATGTTCCTTTGTTTTTCTTGCACATGCATTTCCAGTTAAAATTGCAGACTGTAGTAACAGGTAGGCCCAAAATAAACAAACCAGTATTCTCCAAACGTTTCAAATGATGGATCCATCACCACTTTGAAAGTCATTAATCTATGCTTCAGAAAATCCTGTGACAGTAAATTTGAGTCTTTAGTGGTGTGAAACTGGGTCAATATGCCAACATGCCATTTTACTTGAAGACGTGAAGAGATGGACAAATATAATAAATTAAACTGAAGTCGGGCAAAAAAATAGATATACAGTATTTACAGTCCTTAGAAATCATCTTTTCAGTTTCTGGGGGTAACAGTTTACCATATACATTTTTTGAGCTGCAGAAAAATACACTGTAGTTTTGAATAACATACTAGTTCAGAAGCAGTCAATGGCCTGTGATCAAACTCATGAAACAAAGTTACTCCAGTTTGGTGTGCAGAAGGGATACTGACTTTTTGTGTTAAGATATCTGAAAATATATCAAAGGATCTGGAATTTCCTTTGAGATATCCAAGTGATATGTACTATGGATTATCTACTTTAAGCTAGAATAATCAGAGCTTTAAATATATCATGTCTGATTTCTGTGATAAATAATAAAAGTAATAGAATCAATGGAAAAGCAACATGTTATGTTTTCTGCAATTTTATTTTCCCAGCAGTGTATGGGGACTATATAGTTGAACATGAATTGGCAAATTTGTCAAGCCATATCTTGTGAAGAAAATCCATGGCTTACACTGAATATAAGAAACACTGATCATGAATGCATATATAAGGTAAGATCAAACAAAATGAACAAACTGTCAAGAATGCTCCCAGAGGATTCTGGTAGCAAAGGGACAGGTTCTAAAATAGGAGGTGGCAAAACATGGGAGAAACGATTTCAACATAGATATTTTAGAGAGGCAGAAATGAGAAATCAATGTAGGCATTGATACCTACACAGCCAGATGGGTGGCAAATTGGCTAGATGGTCGCACCCAGAGAGTGGTGATGGACAAGTCGTTTTTGACCTGGAGGGATGTGGGCAGTGGAGTCCCCCGGGGCTCAGTCCTGGGGCCTGTACTGTTCAACATCTTTATCAGCAATCTGGATGTGGGTGTGGAACACATGCTGTCCAAATTCACTGACAACACCAAGTTGTCGGGGGAGGTGGGCACGCTGCAGGGGAGGGACAGAATCCAGCTACATCTAGACAAACTACAGAGGTGGGCAGATGAGAATAGGATGGAATTCAATGCGGATAAGTGCAAGATACTGTATCTAGGAAGAAGGAACCAGCAACACACCGAAGGCTGGGGAACACCCTTCTTGTCAATATGGTGACAAAAAGGGATCTTGGATGCATTGTTGACTCCAGGATGAACATGAGCCAGCAACGAGAGGAAGTGGTCAGTAAGGCTAACTGCACCTTGTCGTGCATCTACAGATGCATCACAAGCAGGTCCAAGGAGGTGATCCTTTCCCTCTATGCAGCATTTGTCAGGCCACAGTTGGAGTACTACATCCAGTTCTGGGCACCACACTTCAGGAGGGATGTGGCTAGCATTGAGAGGGTCCAGAGGAGGGCCACTTGCATGGTCAAGGGACAGCTGGGCAGGCTCTATGAAGAGAGGCTAAATGTCCTGAACCTATTCAGCCTTCACAAGAGAAGGCTGAGAGGGGATCTGGTGGCCATTTACAAACTCACCAGGAGGGACCAGCGGGAATTGGGGGAGGCTCTGTTCCCCCGGGCACCACCCGGGGTTACTAAGAATAACAGACAGAAATTGTTAGAGAGAAGATTCAGGCTGGACATCAGGAGGCATTACTTTACAGTTAGGTCTGCCAGGCTCTGGAATCGGCTCTTGAGTGAGGTGGTGATCTCTCCTACCTTGGGGGTCTTCAAGAGGAGGCTAGACAGATATTGGCTGGGGTGATATGACCCTGGCACCCGTTCCTGCCCAGGGCAGGGGATTGGACCTGATGATCTGTTTAGGTCTTTCATGGTTCTATACCCATACCTATGGTATGCAAACACTTTCTAATTTTGTTGCTTAAAGCTGATGATGAAGTCCTGCTCTTCAACTCATGTTACCATTAACAATTTTTTTTAAGTTGTAGATAAACTTTACCAACACCAAATTGTTAGTAATAAGATAACTTTATATATTAACTAATCTTAAAAATATGTATAAGACTTCTTTAAAAGAAGCAACGTCAGCTTGTGTTCTGGCCACGTTAACAGATTACCAAAATAAAGGATGCTAAAAGGAAGAAAACTATTGGTTAGTAAATTTTGAAATGCCTTCATCTTCATTCATCCCTGACAGGGAGTAGTGAAAAGTGAATCACAGAAATGGAGCGGGGAGAGAATAAGCAGGGTTCTAATTAGCATACTAGAATAATAGGCAGAAATTAAACTTTGCGCCCATAGGAAAAAGGATCTCTGTTAACTATGGAATCATATGGGAACCAACCTAGTAGCACTTTCCTTGTAAAGGTTGCTGGTAGAGAACAAAACAGATTTCCTTTGCGTATCTGTCTTAGGTAAAGCTCTTACACTTTTTCCTCAAAGTCCATAGGGATTTCTGTGGCCATTTTCCTATATGCCTTGTAGGATGTTAACTTCATGCCTGCAACAGCTTGAAGCCCTTGCATCTCAGACTTTTTGTTTGAATGATATAACCAGAGTCCTGTTAGTGTGTCCACTCCATGTGCTTTTGAGATACATTTCTAGAGCACTAGAAATCCTTATTTATGCCAATAACTTCAAAAGGAGTGTCTTAGGGTATAACTGTTTCCTAGGACTTGTGGAAGAAGAGCTCATCTTGAACAAGAAGCTTGCTGTAGCACTAAGAATAGAGTCTTCCTCACAGCAACAGCACAGGAACTAATTAAAAATAAATCTTTCTGAAGTAACTAACTAGAAAAGTTAAACATAAATCTTGTCTTTCTGAAGACAAGAACTAGAAGGGTCATGCACAGGTTTACATATTTCATTTCCCTGATTAATCTTGAAGATACTGAAGATACTCTGAAGATACTCAAAGGGAGAATTTAATGGAATATTGTGGGCTATTACCACATTTCTAAGGTGTTTCTTGTAGAGTCTAATCACGTATTCTGGAGAAACTCTAATAAAGCTGTGATCTCCAGAACTGTAGGCTTATTATCATAATTATATTACAGTGCCATCTATAAATTAGGTTTTCTTTGTGGTGAAGCCTATAAACACATGGAATGCAGAAGTTCTTGATGAAAAGCACTTGCTGTTTTCCCTCACACCAAGCAATATAAACTGACCAGATCAAGAATGAATATCCCAGCTGAATCTTGTATGAATACTAAAATATAGCAGAAGCTAGTACAAAATTCTTGCTTAATTACACATCTTTCAAACAACTCACTCCATTGAAGCCAGAATAGAAATACTGTGTGTTTATATTGCCATGCCCTCACTCTTGTAGTGTATGAGATCTTCTGACCCTTTGAAAGAAAGCCCCATGTGAAACTGTGACTCTTCCAGTGGTGGAACTATTGCTACATCAAACTCAAACTCCCAAACTTTATGAAAACTCTTATTATTTCAATAAAATTTTAAATTTAGATAAACATTTTTAATTATTTTTGTTTTTTATCAGAAGCTGGCATTTGGACCTTCTGAAATGTTCAAAGGAAGTACCTATGGACAACTATATATCTAATAATACTTGAAAAGGAAGATAATGATTTTTGGGTTTTTTACACATTGGCATAGTTTTCTCTACTGTAGGTTATAGATTTCTTTACTTTCTTCTTTTTTTCCCAAGTCTTTCCCTGTTTTGGTGTTGCTTCCCCAGCCTGTTTTCTTAGGGGCAGGGAAAGATGGCTCATTATCCCTCTGTGTTGGATTCATATAATCGAGGAAAACTGAGGAGTTGCACTCCAGTTGTTTCCAGGCCCTGAAAGATCACCTGCCTCCTCCCAGAGGATGCTTACACCCAAATAAGTAGCAATAAGAACCAATAACTACCCAGTGATGTATTTAGTAATTGTGGAATCATTTTGAAACAGGAATGGATTTTTCACTTATTCCTCTGTGATCTCATAATGGTGAGGACTTAATATTTTACTCCTTCTTGTCACAAACTGCCTGAGAGTCAGTTTTTGAGGCAGAAGTGGGCTTGGGAGAGAGAAATCCCTCTTATAATCTTTAAAACCCTGAGCCCTTTCCTTAAAGATAAAGGAGCCCAATAGGGAAGTCACTATACTGATGGACTTCATGGTTGAACTGCAATGCTGAAAAGTGGCTTGTAAATTCAAACAAGCGCTGAACCTCGCTAACCTCATCACCAGAAGCCAACTTCCTACAGCTCAAAATGCACTGAATCCACATGGATCCAGGCCATACCGTGACAAGACATGCAAAACCTGCCAACAATATCTCCAGTGCGGAGATATCTTCACAATACAATACATACGTAGGAGACACCAAGAACAAATGTGCACCAGAATGAGCGCACACCAAAAATCTATCAAAGACAAGAACACCACGTCTCCAATCTCTCAGGCCTGATCCTCAAAGATAATTTACAAACCACTTTTCACAGAAGAGCCTATGAACAGTACTTCATCAACCTACTAGGAACAGAAACTTATAAACTCAATATAGACATTGGAATTCTGACACACTACAACCTGCCGGATTTCTGACTCCCCAGGTACCTCTGCACTTTTACCTGCGCTGCTACATCCCCCTGCCCCTCCCATGCCAGCCTGTCCCTCACCCGCTGATGCCTCCATTTCCATTTTCACTGACTGGCTTTCTTGCCTGCATTGCATGTCAGCCTCTGGCTTCTTTACTATTCCCTCCATCCAGGAACAGCACATGCACACCCCAACTGGACATGTTTCCTCAGCCTGACAAAAGGTTTTTCAATCCAAAGGCTGGCATCCCAGGCGACTAAGCTGAACTCACCTGGAGCCTCACAACTCCATTGCGACCAGCAAGCCTTGGGCCTCTCGAAGACCTGATGGGTCTAGGATTTCCCCAGGCAGGGCTGCATACATGAGCATGGTTGCTGGAAGTTAGGGTGCCTCCTATCTGCCTTTCATCAGAGAGATCCCCAGTCCTAGCATTTCCTGGGGCTACCCTGCCGCCAGCAATCCCATTAGGCCTCTCAACCCTGGCAAAATGCAGTTTTAGTGGTCATTCCCAGGACCTGGAGCCTCCTCCTTCTCCATAGAATTGACCCATACCTTGAGGTTCATCCTGGAATGGGAGCTCAGAAGGGACATGTTCTTCTCCTGCTGGCTGGTGATGCAGTGAGTTCCACCTCCATCTCTGAGAGCAGGGCATTAAATGGATTTTGAAAAAAGGAAATACGTGCAGACAGAGTGAAAAGGGTGGCACTCATTCCATCTGCACCTGGAGCTTGGGGAACCCCAGCAGCAGGAGGCTCACCTTCAGGAACACCAGCTGCTCCACCAAACCATAATCCAAGGAGGTGTGGGGTGTCACTACATCCCCAGAAATGCTGAACAGCCTCTCACATGGAACACTGATTGGTGTTCCAGACAAGTATTACCAGACAACTGTGGTGAGATTTGGCCACATCTGGGTGCGGCTTACCCAGTAGGCCAAGGCGGTCACACAGCAGCAGCTCCACGTCCTTGGTGAGATAGGAAACCACCAAGGCTGGAGTGCTACCTGCTTCATGGTGGGATCTGATGCCTCTTTACCCCACCATGGAAGCCATGCCCTGTGGTGGAGGAAGAGACTGGCTGGTGGATGGCATGCTGGCATGGGACAGTGGATCCCCCTCTTTCATGTCCCCTGCCTCTGCCATTTTACCTTCCCGACTCTTTTCACCAGCACCTCCATCCACAGATCCAGGCTTTAGCTGCTGCATACACTACCCTTCACCCTTGCATCAAACATGGCAGTCAGAACGTGGACCGTACTGGACTGCAAGAGATCAAGTCATTTCCTGATGCCCTACTTCATCTGCCTCACCAGTGCCTGCACGTCTGGTGACAGCGGCTTGCCCCAGCCAGGAACATTGTTCCCCATGAACCTCTCCATTTGGTTCTGAAGTTCCCTCACTACAGGGATAACCTGGCTAAGGAGGGCATCACCAGCAAGGAGGCTCTCAGTGCCCTTGAGGAAGGGCTTGAGGACCACCAAGATCTGGGAGATGGTATCCCACTCAGCTCTGTTAAGGAGGGCACTGATTCCAATCATGGATGGTCTTCTCTTGATCCACCAGCCTCTTGAGCATCAGGTCAGTGGAGTTCCACTGAGTCACCACATCCTGCATGATTTTGTGCTGTGGGATGTTCAGCTCTGCCTATTTGTCCTGCAGCATCTTGCCCCACTTGATGCTGTAGTGGAAGCAGCCTGCCACCTTCCTGCATTTGGAAATGAGCTTGCTGGTGGTGCTGGTGCCATCATCCAAGTTGTCCCTGACTATGAGGTGTAAATTGTGTGCCACACAGCAGATGCCAACACAGTTGGCATCACGTACTACCTTGGCCATATTGGCCCCATTGTTGATGATCATGAACCCATGGGTGAGCTCATCCTGCCCAACGAACCACGGTGCTCGTGGTGCTCTGGTGAGGTACCGGAGGACTGGAAGAGGGACAATGTGGTTCCCATCTTCAAAAAAGGCAGGAAGGAGGATCCGGGAAACTATAGGCCGGTTAGTCTTACCTCGATCCTAGGCAAGCTGTTCAAGAAAATTATGCTGGCACACAT
>NW_017728949.1:71162602-71186655 GCF_001723895.1 Crocodylus porosus
CTAGATGATCTGCTCAGGTCCCTTCCGACCCTAGAAACTATGAAACTATGAACCAGCCCTGCACCAAGTAGTTCATGGCCCCCATGACCTCTGTTGCCATGTAAGACTCATCCATCACCTTGTCTTGAAGGAAAGACCACCGATGGCCTGACTGGTTGCACCAGAGCCCTGTGAGGGAAAGGTATACATGATCTCCAACCTGGCTGCTCCAGATGTCCAAGGTGAAGTGTAAGGCCACCTGCAGACCTGCCTTGCAAAGATCCTCCCTTAAGTACTCCCTGCATTCCTCATACAGGGAGAGCACCATTGCCTTGCTGAAAGTGGAGTATGCAGCCTCTTGGAATGATAGGGCCACAAGCACCATGAGTCATCTGAACCCTGGCTGCTCACCTAACTGAGAAGGCCTGGCCATCCACAGCAAGAATCTCCCCAGTGGTCTGGGTAATATCACTCGCCTCTGCAATTCACCCCCCTTTCTGTCTGCCTTTCCCCCACTGTTCCAGGGTGGCCTGCCTATGCTTTGGGAGGCTGGGGGCTCAGAAAGGTGGTGCCGCCTGGTCGGAGGGGTCACTTGGCACCGACCCCAGGGACCCCACATACCTGCCGGGACCGTCCAGAAGTGCCCCAGCCTACCTGGCCCCATATTGGCAGTGCAGGCAGATAGCACATGTGGGATCATCTGCCAGCTCAAAATGATCCCAGACCACACTACCTGCTCACTTCTGGGGTGCGGGTGCATGTGTGGATGCTGCCTTTTCCCCCTTCTCACCAGGGAGAGGCACAGCAACAGGAGGAACAGACTCAGCTGAACCAGTTGCTGCCACAACCTCTACCTCAACCTCCTCCAAAGTCTCTTCTAAGGAAGGAGACCTGGCTCTAGGGGAAACTTGAGGGATGTGGAGCACAAACTCAGATGATTCCCCATCTTTCCCTAGAATTTCCCTTGCTATGGCACTCAGATCCAGTTCTAGCTCTTCCTCTGACACTGGAAGGCCCAGAGTGAGAAGTGAAATGAGGGTGGAGGAGACCGTCCTGCTGGTGCTCCTTGTTGTCATGGTGGTGATGGTGGTGTGGGTGGTGGGAGGCGGGTTATGGCTGGTGTTCTTGGAGGGGATGCAGATTCAGGCACAGGCAGTGGCACTGCTCCTCTCTCCTTGCTGCCTGTAGAACTGGAAGCCTAATGCCTGCTTGCTGTAGAAAAGAGGCTGCATCTCAGTTGGGGGGAACGGGAGGACTTACAGCTCTCCCTCTACCCCTCTTCTGCCCCTCCGTGAAAGCTTGCTATCTGTCTTTCCAACATGCTTCATGGTGTGTTTCATAGTGTCTTTGCCTTGGTGTGCGGGAAAATCTGTGCTAGGTTAGCAAGTAGGAAATGAATTATAGCCTTTGTTTTCTGACGCTTCTGACCCCAAGGCAGAAAGCAGCTCAGTTCAAACAATGCTGCTTTTTATGCTGTATTTCCATCCCTCCCTCAGAGCATAGGGATAGCAAGGGACCTCAGGGAAGGATCATAGTCACTGTAGTCATAGCTACACAGTCAATATGAGAACAGTCCTTCCCCCCATCTTCCCCTTCCCTCTCCTTACTTTCTGTTTCCCTGCAGGCAAGCCCAGCTTCAGCTTCGAAAATTGAAACTTTTCAAAACATTTCAATGGCCCTTGTTTCATTTTGAGGCTGTTTCGATTCCTTTCATTTCATTTCAATTTTGCTGTTTTGAGCACGAAAAGACTTGAAATAGCGTCAAAATGAAACAGCCCTAAAAAACATCCACTTCATTTTCTAATAGTATGCATTAGTTTTCTGACAATTATGTAAAAACAATTCACTCCCTGAATGACTCATTCTAAATGAGTGATTAAAAATAATATAGGGGCAAGTAACAAGGTTGCTTCTTAAATTAAAAATAGTTACACTAATTATACCTTATTATTTGAGAAGTACAGTTAGGCATTTTAAACACTGCTGCTAGTAAAGCTGATAATTCATCATTTTGCTACCACATTATTGTAACTATCTCCTCTAGTATTTTTATTCAGATCATTGCAAAAAAAAAAAAAAAAAAAAGGATATCTGTGATGTCATGCCTGAGAGGATTGCATTCTCTACACTATGGAACACTATAGTGCTTTATTACACTTCACCTCGTAAACATGGACATTTTGCAGAAGCAGTGAAGACTATTGTAAAAGATCACTAGTTATTACTGACTGGAAAATATTCAGTATAATATAAAAGTAGATATTTGAAGTTTCATTATAAAAGATACTAAGCTTGTCTTAATCATGTGAATCATTATCATCATCACTATGAAGACCATCCACATTTTTAATGAAAGAAATTAAAATAATAGAAATATATTTATCTTTTTAGGATTTAAGTATGAACACTTTTAATGCCTTTACATTCTAGTAGGCAAAAAGTATTTATTTATTAATACTGTGATACGTGTTTCTTCTATAAACTGACATAGCATATAAAGCAAATTAGTACAAATGATAAATGTAAGGTGAGCCTCTCTCTGGAATGAACATAGAATCAAGAGTAAAATAGTGGCCCACTGAAGCTAAAGATAGAGATAATATATTGTGGTGTTGCACATTTAGTGGGACTGCACTACTTGAAGTCCAATACATTTTAAGGCCTTTACAGACCATTATGACCATGTCTTCTCACATGCAGCGTAGACAAGAGTCAGATGGCTACCTTCTCCATAAAATCTGTAATTTTTAGCTGAATTAAACTGTTTCTTTTAGAAAATACTAATCTTGATTTCTGTGACCAAGTAACAGAGAATCCAAAAAAATCTTTGTAAGCTGTTCCCATGTTTTGACCTACTTGTTAAATTTTTCTATACCTTTTTACTGCCTGGATTTATTTAGCTTCAGCTTCAACCTTTGGAACCTTGTTGTGCCTTTTCCAGCTAGACTAATGTCTTTCCATTAGAAGAATTTTTTTCCCATGGAAATATTAGAGATCATGATCAAGTTGATTTTTCATCATATTATTAAGCTAAATAAATTGAACTTTTGTTCATATGTTTACAGATGGTTTGAAGATCAGTGAATTCCAGCCACCTTGGCAACGTATCACAACTTGATTTTGTTGAATGTTTACATGAATTTGTATTTTAGACATAGTTTATGATTTTTTAATAGACTAATTGAAAATACAGCTAGAAGGGACCTTAGGAGTTCATCTTATTCAGTCCTATGCTCAAGGTAGGATCACACCTGTTTAAACAATTGCAGTCAAGTGTTTGTCTAACTTGGTCTTAAAAAAAAATTACAAAACCTTTATAAGTACTATGTAACAATGTTTAACCACCCTCACAGTTAGTAAATTGTCAAAGATATATCTATTTACAGTGGATGATTGTGGGAAACACTGTGTGTCATGCACAGCTATTTTTTCCTAATTGGATTTACTACTCTCATGTTAGTCTCTATTTACAGCTAATGTTATGCTATGTTAAGTTTGATCATATTTATATGAACCAAGGTATTTGGAATGAATGCATCTTTATATCTCATATTATGAATTGATTGAAAGATGGGTAGTTAGCTTATGGCTTGTAGGGTCCTGCTTTCATATTCTGCCTGTAAAAGTAAGCTTCCTTAGTACTCTGAATCCAAATAGATAGATCTTAGAAAGAAACACACTGTCGTTTGTTCATTCATTCATTTATTCCACAAACATCTACAATTACTGAAAGTGCTTCATTCTATAGCCTGCTCTTATGATATTTCTCAGCAGCCATGGCTGGAAAAATGTGCTGTTTTCCACAGTAGAAAGGAAATTACTAAGCTACTTTCTGTAAATAGCCTCAAGATAGAACATATGAACCCCATATCAATTACTGGTTCAGGGCTTAATATTTCCTGTAACTGATAGCAATATATCCAGAAATTTCAACATTTGGGGAGAACTTCAATAAGTCTCTTTCCCGCTCTCTCTCTTTTAGCAGCTTGTTATTAAAACAAATGATAGTTGCTTAAATATCACTCAGGTATTTGGGAAGTTTGTAGTCCCATTGGAGATATATTAATTGACAGAGTATAAGTGCAGTGGTGAAAAATAGAAATATATTACATTTGAAATCACTATTTCTCACATAGATATTATCCCTTTGTATGTATCACCAAAATACATTATGAAAACATTGCTATCTACACTACAAA
This sequence comes from Crocodylus porosus, assembly GCF_001723895.1. Classification (NCBI taxonomy): domain Eukaryota; kingdom Metazoa; phylum Chordata; order Crocodylia; family Crocodylidae; genus Crocodylus; species Crocodylus porosus. The sequence goes on from NW_017728949.1 coordinate 71,166,781, forward strand.
GTACAGGTTGTGTTGACACTTACACTTAAAGAAGGGATTGACTTGCTCTGTTTCAAACTGTATTAATTAAATTTAAATATTAAATTTGGCACAATAAGCAATTGGACTTACTGTCTAATTTTTTTTAGAAAAACATATTCAAAACTTTTGCAGAGGAAGTATAAATACTACTGTTCTGAAATGCTGTCCTCAGCACCCCATGCAAAATTGCCTCCTGCTTGCTAAGCAATTAGTCATGAAAGGGTCCTAGCTTTGTACACAAATATTTTTTTTATAACATTTCAAACATGATTTTTAAAAATTTTTCTATTTATACACAAACTAGAGTTTTCTTTATTTCATAACCTACCTTGTCTACATAAAAAGTAGCTGATGTTACTTCAAAGCTGTGTTATGGTGCAGTAGGCTCTTTTGGTGATACCACAACTTTGATGAACTCCCACATTCAGTTGTTAAAAAAAACCCCAACCTGAACATATAAACTGCGAGTACACTAAGACAACATCTCCCTTACCTGACTGGCTGTACAATTTGATAAGCAGGTCTTGTTATCTGCAGCAAGGTAAAAGTTAGTAGGACAGGCACAGGTATGTGTTTTGCCAGGGGCTAGGAGACACAAATGACTGCAGCCACCATTATTTATTGTACACAGATGTTTAGACACTGCAAATATAAAGAGAAAAAGAATTATTAAAACTTACTACCTGAGACACTGATTCACAGGGACAAAAACGACAAAATAAGGAAATTTATTATTTGTTAATGGAAACTTCTGGTAAACTAAAGGCTATTATCTTAGTATGCTTGCCAAAACATTTTCTATTAAAAGGGGAACTAAATTACACTGTTTTTACACTGAAGTACCATAGGAACAAAATGCTCCTTAAAAACAAACAAGCAATCAAACACATTTTTATTTCCCATCAGTCTTTCTAGTGTTCTGACCAAGGAGAACAAGCATTTTATATGAAGCAAATTAATTCATTAGTAAAAAATGTAAATTGAGATGTTGAAATAATGAAAAAAAAAAGTACTAATCTTTTACAATACTGAGACTTATTGGCTAACCTAGACAAACTGGCAAATTTTAGTCAAATAGAAGTATAATATGTGGACTGCAGGAGATAAGGCACAGTAATAGTACTCTCATTCTTGTACAGTCCTGGCAATTGTTCACTTAGCTCTAGGGTGTCCTTGGCACTCACATTTCTAAGGAACATTACAACTTTCCTGATTTGGTAGCAATAACAATGAAAATTTGGGCAATGCTTTTTCCCTGTGACTGGCCTGATTTTATTATCTTTGGGCAGTATAATTTCAACAACTCAGCAGTGTATTCAATATGATTCAGCTGTTACCAATATTATTTAAAGCTTCTTAAAGACATTAAGGACACCTAGCAAATTTACTTGAAACAATCTAAAGTACATAACGACTCATAGCTGTTGATTAGAAAACAATTCAAATTAAACACACAAAGAAAAGTTAATTAAAAAACTAGATGTTAATGTGCTGTATGGAAAGCATGGATAGCATAATTACCATCAGGTTGTCTATAAGAATGATACACCTGGATATCTGTAATGGCATGCCATGAGTTAATCAGTGATATTCTGCCTGCCCCTGAGGTTTTGTGGGCACGGCTGAGTGACTTGGTTTTCCCATCTGTCCAGTAGATGTAGTCTTCAAACAATGTTAGTGCAATCACCCCTGGAATGTCTTGATTAGGAACTGTAATAGGAGATGGGAAGATTAATGTTCATTCTTGGAAGACTGCCAGTTAAAATATTCCATACTGCATGGGCTGACAGATACAACTGCTACATAACATCTTGTGAATAATTGCCATGACAATCTGTCAAACCCAGAGGGTTCTTTATTACCAGATAAGATAATGCAGAATTGGGTGTATAAGCCCTGCTTGCTTAAATTTAGTTGGCCCAACCACTGTGAAGAAAATGAATGAATTCTGGCTAACAAATAACTACCTACATATTCTAAACAAATGACATGTTAAATTTGAAAGAACCAGTTAGCATATAAATTGAATTTACTTTTTGTTAAAGGACATTATTTTGATCGCCACCCCCTTATTAAGTAATATCTAAGACAGAATATATGCATTCGTAGACATACTGTATTTTAACTTTGTTAAAAGTGGCTACAGTTACTTCATGTTGGTGAAATATTACTGCTAACAAGACAAATTAAAAAGCAGATTTGTACCACAAATAAATAACAATAATTTAACACTTACTGCTGTATATAATTTTATCATAAACACGAACCTTTTAAAAACATAATATCAAAGACTATAACTGATAACTTTAGGTCTAAATCCCATAACAGACTAGAAATACACAGTGAGTTAGGTATTCTTAGTTTTCCATGTGATAAAATCTGCAAAGTAGTGTATGATAATACTATTATACTCTGAAGTGCATTTTTTTTGTAGACTGGATAACTTTTAAATGCAACCTGAACAGTATGTTGCTATGAGAGTTGTAAGTGAAATCAGTGGACGCTCTAGTACAGTAGCACAATACTCTACTGTATGTCAGAATCAGATCCACATTGGTGTCTTTTTTATTGTTTTCTGAATGAGTTATACCATGACTCATTTAATTAACGTTGCAAACATTCACTTCTAACAAAAAATCCTTTGTAATGTATTCTGTCAACTTCTCTCTCCATTCCAAATGAGATTTATGAAAAGTTACACCAATAGTTTTCTCTCAGTAAAAAGTCTGAATTTGCCTCTTTTTACTGTAACCTTAGCACTGAATTGACTTCAAATAAAATATATATCCAATCTAACCTATCCCTAATGGACCTCCCACTATGATAGCTACACAGAGGCTGAGTACATACGTTCAACATCTGAGAAAACTCTCCTAGGTCTGTTTTCTTGCTAGAGAAAATTATCCAGAGCCCCCTACACAGACATTCAAACACTGAGGCCTGAAAAGTACAGAGGTTGCGCTGCTGACACTGCCCAGTTGGAGATGGAGAGAGCTCTGTGAACACATCTAGGCATGCTCCGCTTGGTAACAGATGACAGCAGTGCATAGGACAGCCCTGACTGGCTGACCCAGACTGCCTATGGTAAGCCTGTGTTTTCCTACACCACAATATAGGAATTGGGAAGGGGGCATGTTGTGCTCCCTGATGGAGCCAGCAGAGTCCAACAAGTGACACACTGTTTCCCTGGAGGGCCACCCTACAGATATTTAGTTTCTCCTGGGAAACTCACTGCTCTCCCAGGAGAAACCACAAGTATAAAGATGTTCAAGCCTTTTCTCCCAAAGTAAAAATGACAGCTCTAGGAGCAAAATAAACTGTGAGCAACTGGGTTAAATCACTTCCAGGGGAATTTCTCCTGGGAGAGTGAATGTCTGTACATGCTGTGGCTTCTCCCAGAAGGTAAAATAGTCCTCCAGCATCCCTACCACCTCTTCTTCATAATACCCACATGGTGCAGCAGAAAAACAGAGACTGACCCTGGGCATTCTGAGCAGGGAATCAGGGCTGCCATTTGCACTCCTGCCATCTGTCACCAGGCAGACTAAAGGAGCCTGCAGACCATGTGCAGACAGCCCCCTCTCCCTACCCAGCTGCATAGTGTCAGCACTGCAGCACAGCTTACAAAAGCTTATGCATCTCTGACTGAGATAGTCTATAAGGTGAAAATCTACCCTGCCTCCTGCATGCTTTTCTTAAAAACAGAATGCATACATTATATAGATGATAATTTGGCTCAATTTAAAGAAACATTTTAAATTAATAAAATCCTCCATAGGTTTTCAGTTAATGAATAAATGTAGAAAAAAAATAGAAATGTTGTATGGGCTCAGGGATAACAAGTGCTTTTTAAAACTATATTTCAAAGCCAAAATCAAGCCTTTGAACACTAGTTAGAAGTCTTCCAGTAAGCTTTTTTACATATTAGTACATCTCATAGGAATCACACTTAAACAAAGACAAACACACACACACAAATACCCACGTATACACAGTCTTCACATACACTACTTAAAAATATATAAATGAGCCTGTGTGCATTCTTACACCCCACCCACATTTGGTTTCAATATTATTTGTTTTTCTTAAGCTAAGTACACAAGACATTTTATTTTCTCGCACTTGAGTTGACATTAAATCCATGTATTGATATTAAGGTATTTTCATCTTATCACATTAGAAATATTAGTGCAGCATTATAATGTAGTAAAGTTACCTGATCTAAGCTAATATTCACGTTATACAGTGTAATTAAAGGAATTCATGAAGTTCACATCAATCAAATTGCACCATACCTTATACAAGCATTGATATGTCAGTCATTCTGCAGTGAACAAGTATATCTTTTTGTAGCTTTTAACATAACATTTTAATGCTAAATCTACTGTGTCCTGTTTGGCATACACCACATGTAGAAGACTATTATCCATAGTTGTCAAGGCCTCACTGATGGATGTGTTTGTTTGGAAACAGGATTCTATCCACTAAACCCATGTTAATCCTTAGATGTCAAGTTTTAGTATTTGGAACTTTTGCATTTATAAACTCTACCTGAAAATGCTTCAGCAATGTCTTCTCTCAGCAATTTTTATTTTCCATATTATTTTAAAAGCTGTATTCAACTCTTGAAAAAGATCTTTGACATACATTTACTAAATAGTGTGATATTAGTTTATCATCAACAATACTTCTGTGACTGTACTGGCTATATAAAAGATGAAACCACAATATAGAAACTAGAATTCTGACATGGTTTGTTTCACTTCTAATTCTTTTAAGTATAAGTTACTTCTAAAATAAAAGTCATTTCCCAGAAAAAGTATCCTGAAAAAAAATGGAAAATGCATATATAACTTGCTAAGTTTCTTTGTGGGGCTACTCTGTCCCTACTAGTATGAAAGGTAACATTTGTGCCTCGCTTTTGATATAGACCAGGAAAGTTTAGATTTAGTCATGAGGGTTCCATGCCACTACACTTGAGTATTTCAAAGACATCCTGAGAGAGTCTGAATATCCCTTAACTTTAGTAAGAATTAGGCATTCAAATTCTTTAGGTATTCTTAACAAAAACTCAGCATAAGTTCTTAGTCACAGACTAAGCATAAATGTCTAACCTGTTATCTCAGTGTTACCTACACACATACATTGTTAAGGGGATATTGTAAATAAGCCCCAAACCTTATCTTGGATGGGAAGAACTGGGGACAAAAGTCAATCTAGGAAAGAAAATGTTTAACAAGTGTTTTATTCTGAACCATATTTCTTCCTCAACATGAGAAACCTTAGATTTATTGAATAATAAAGCAAAAACCAAAACAGAACTTAAAGAAGCAAAAAAAAGCATGTTTCTTCATTCCTTAAAGTTGATATTGATCTATTTTGATACTACTTCCTTAAGCTCCTTCCTGATAAAGGATACTGCTGCACACCATATACATAAAGTCTCTAATTGCTGGGATTTTTTTAACACATTTTTTTCTTAATTAGATTTGTGTAAAATTAGAGTCTCCCAGGAAGAGTGTTTATGAAGTTCTTGCATCTATTAGTGAGGAAGCAAGAATGCAGCCCCATAATTGTACAGGCAAATCCCAGGTAAGACAGGTAGTTCCAAACGCTGATTTGAGTGTATGTGCAGCCCTAATAAACCTGAAAACCGCTGTGTAGTCTACTTTATGTAGTTTATTATACTGTGTTTATTGAAGTGTTTAACAATGTGATGTAAGTTGGGGTCCTGCTACATGTTCAAATTAAAGCTGAATAGAAACCAACTATATAGTTGTTACTTATTTTAAAGCAATAACTTTGTAGATGGTTGGCTCTTCTTATAGCTGGATAGTCATTTTCATGGTAATTATTATTTTGCCTGTGTGACCGGTGTAACTTTATTATGCAATTAACCAACTAATTCTGTGATAATTACTTTGCACTTGTGGCCAGGCTTACTTTGCACAAATGGCTGGTTAAAATTTATTACATGATTAACCAGTTAAATGCATAATATATGTAATGTATAGCAGGGGCCTTGGGCTCAAGCCTAACTTCCATTGATTGGAATCCGCAATAGCAGTGCAGAATAGGTATTTATAGAGTAACTTTTGTTATTAAAGATGTAGTCAGTGTGATTGAAGATGTAGTCATTGTGAACCCTTCTGTAGTTGCAGCACATATACCCAATATATGCAAGACTAGATCCCCCCCTTCCCTCTTTTGGACCTGCAGGGTTTGCAGAGACTGCACATGCACCTTGTATCTTCTCATGTTTCTATACAAGGGCATAAAAGGCATATATTGAAATGGCTACAGTTCTCTCAAAATTTAAGGCCCACATTCTGACTTTACTAAAGCATTTTGACTCTCCATGCTGAGGAAACAGCCCTGAGAAAAATGAACTTCAAAGTAAGGTGGTTTATTGGGTACTCTGACAGTGGTTCAACGGAGAAATCAGATTCCTGACTAAAGGACAAATATAAAGGATGTCCTAAAGATTTTCAAACTATATAAAGGCAGAGAGGGATCTTGGAGTCAGGACTGACTCCAGGATGAATATGAGTCGCCAGTGTGATGAAGCAATAGGCAGGAGCATCACTAACAGGTCCAGAGAGGTCTTGCTCCCCCTCTATGCGGCACTGGTCAGGCCACAGCTGGAGTACTCTGTCCAGTTCTGGCCACCGCACTTCAAGAAGGATGTGGAGAACCTGGAGAGTGTCCAGAGGAGGGCCACTCGTATGGTTGAGGGCCTCCATGGCCAGCCCTATGAGGAGAGGCTGAGGGACCTGAATCTCTTCAGTCTCCGCAAAAAGAGATGGAGGGGGGATCTTGTGGCTGCCTACAACCTTATCAGGGGCCAGCAGCAGGGATTCAGGGAAAGTCTGTTCACCAGGGCCCCCCTTGGAGTCACCAGGAACAATGGCCAGAAGTTGAGGGAGGATAGGTTTAGGTTAGATATTAGGAAGAACTACTTCACTGTAAGGGTGGCCAGAGCCTGGAATAGGCTTCCCAGAGAGATGGTGCTCTCACCTTCCCTGGAAATCTTCAAGGGGAGACTGGACAGGCACCTGGCTGGGGTCTTATGACAGTTCCTGCCACTCCCAGTGTTCCCCCATGGCAGGGGTCGGACTCGATGATCTGTCTAGGTCCCTTCTGACTCATTGATTCTATGATTTCTATGAAAATATGACAAAAGTAAAGTGAACCACACATATCTTGCAATCCCTATTAGCAACATTGTTAATTTTTCTATATTGGAAAGCTAACTTCTAAATCAGTGCGTTTCAGGATTATGTAGCTCACAAACTACTACTGGGACTTCCCTTTGGTCAGTATTGTTCAGAGTTGCCCATAAGTGAATATTGAATTCAATGAGTATATCTTTCAAGTGTTAATTTCCTTCCTTGTAATAAAAGAATTTCTTGAACCTGTAGTCTTTTCAGTAAAGTTCTTCCATCCAGTATCCAGAGTGTCACATATATTGCTTAGGGATATTTTATCTGGGCTCTCCAGAATGTGCATGGGAGGATGGTTTAATATAAACACAGTTCCAAGAGCCACATTTGGTATGGCTAGTAGATTTATCAAGATGGCTGAAGCTGTGTGCTATCTGAACTTAGATTTTTTTTCAGGGATTAAGATAATTTGTAAATTAGTAATCCTTGAAACCATTAAAAGGAGGAGGAATGTATCAAGGTGCCCGTGCAAATATACCCTTTTGAGCAGAAATTCAAATAATTAGCACTGTCCTCTTTTTACAGTCTGATAGGTCTCCCACATATTCGTAGGTGAGTAGTATAAAAGGACATCCATCCCCAGCATAAACAAATAAGAAGTGGGTTAAAAAATTAAGTTGTCTATATTTCAGCCTACATCTAGAGGTTGCAAAACAATTAGAAATCAGATTACATATACATAAAAATATTCATATTAAATTGTCTGTTTATGCATCAAATACAAATACAATTAAGAAGAAAACTATAGGTAATCTAATTTTTTGCATTATCCTTAATTTATAGAAAAGGCAAATTCCTGTGCAGGATAAAATGTTAAAAAATACATTTGGCAGACAAGGTTCTTCAGGTGAATCTAATCTCTTTTATTAGATAAACTTAAATAGTTTGAAAAAAATATTTAAGTAAGCTTTTGGCTTTAAAAACCCTTCACCACCCTGAGGAAGTTTCTGCAGTTGGCGTGCGCTCTTCCTGGATAGAATGAATAGTAAAGCAATCACAGGCTGGGCTGCTATGCATACAAGATAGGCAGTCAGTGAAGATCTAAATTGAGGAGTCAGTGGGTGGCAGGCTGGGTCAGAGACAGGCTGGGTTGTGGCGAGAAGGGAGATGAATGTAACAGGTAAATAGTGGAGAGGTACCTGGGGAGTCAGATGTTAGACAGGTTATAATGTGTCATAAATCCAATGTCTATATTTAGTCCATGGTTTTTAGTATCCAGAAGGCTGATGAGGTGAAGTTCACAGACTCATCTCTGACAAGCGTTTTGTAAGTTTCCTTTGAGAATTAGAACTGAGAGATTGGAGAGAGAGTGGTTTTCTTGTGAGAAATGTGCCCCCACAGGTAATTGGGTATTCTTGTCTTTGATAGATTCCCGGTGTGCATTCATTCTGGTGTGCAGTTGTTATTTGGTCTCCTCTATGTATTTTCCATCAGGGCATTTTGTGCATTGGGTGAGATATATTACATTTCTGGAGGTTCAGCTGTAAGATCTGGGAATGCTAATGGCTCTGTTGTGGGGTGTAGTAATTGTAGGGGTGGTGGAGATATGTTTTGCAGGTTTTGCATTTCTTGTCATGGCATGGTCTGGATCCATTCAGTGCGTTCTGGGCCTGAGGAAGTTTGTTTCTGGTAACGTGGTTAGCGAGGTTTGGTGCTTGTTTGAAGGCTAGGATGAATGGTTCTGGGAAAATCTCTTTAAGCATAAGGTCTTTTCTAGTATGGGTTGCAACTGTTTGAGGATTTTCCAAATGGGTTTGAGGGAGAGGTGATATGTCATAACCAGTGGTGTGCGATATTACATTTGGAGTGAATTTCGGAAAATGGCTCGAGTGAAGCACCTAAAGTGGGTTTTTTTCTTTGAAAGGGTCCAGAAGAGGGCCACTCACATGGTCAAGGGGTAGCAGGGAAGGACCTACGAGGACAGGCTACAGGACCTGAATCGGTTCAGCCTCCACAAGAGAAGGCTGAGAGGGGTTCTGGTGGCCATCTACAAACTTACCGGGGGAACCAATGGGGAATGGGAGAGGCCCTGTTCCCCCGAGAACTACCCGGAGTAACTAGGAATAATGGCCACAAGTTGATCAAGAGTAGATTCAGGCTAGATATCAGGAAGCACTACTTCACAGTCCGGGTGGCTAGGATCTGGAACCAACTTCCAAGGGAAGTGGTGCTTGCTCCTAGCTTGGGGTGGGGGGGGGGTCTTCAAAAGGAGGCTAGATAATTACCTAGCTGGGGTCATTTGATTCCAGCATTCTTTCCTGCCCAAGGCAGGGGGTCAGACTTGATGGTCTGCTCAGGTCCCTTCCAACCCTATCAACTATGAAACTATGAAACTGCTTTTTCCTCAGAAAATAGTTAACACAGTTAAGAAGGTTACTTAGTATAAGCAAATGGCTGGCTTAGCATAAGCATTCATAAGCAAAATCTGCCTGTCTAAGCATCTTGCAATATACTTTTAATATACTATTCTGCCTTGTGGTCAGCAGCTTTTTCTAGGCCACAGGTCATGCCTTCATTCAGCTGCAAATCCAGTGCTCCTCAAAAATCCACATAGTGTTACCCTAACAAATCTGACCTGGGCAGAGCTGGAGGCAAGAGCCCACTACTGGAAGCAGAGAACAAGGAACTGGTATTTGCCCCTGTCTTGTGCTAGCTGAAGGAATTTCCTGTGCTTAGTGGAGAAGCATTACCAGAGACTGGGGGAACCATGGGAACCATGAGTAGACCCAGGAGGGCCCAAGCTGGGAAAAGCCAGCAGAACTGTGTAGAGGCCTGGGAGAGCTTAAAGAAAGGTGCCCCAGGTGCATTTGATTGTTTCAGTTTTGCTTGATATTGCTGTTTAAGCTGTGGGACATAGAAGTGGCTAAAGAGGAGGAAAAGAGGACACTTGAAGATGCCCCACAGAGAGGCACAGAGACTAATGTACTGCACAGTAAATCATCACCATCTACACCATTTATTGTGCAGTAAATTAGCTTACTGCATGGTTACCTAGTACCTATAAACATTACTACTAGATTAACTAAGCAGTAGTTACTGTGCAGTAATACTCATGTAGATGCTGACCAGAAACAAATTTGCTCCTTGTCAACCTAGGCAGCAGGGGGCTATGGGGGACAGGGAGCTCTCTGTCACTGCTCCTAGTGCTGCTCAGCTTCTGGCTCCCCCCCAGGAGCCAGGAGCTGATCAGTACAAGGACTTGGAGCTCTCTTCCCCCTACCCAGCTCCAAGCACAGAGCCAGCAGCTCCAGAGGGTGAGTGGGGGTTGGAAAACCAGTCCCTACCCATCCCCCAGAGAAGATCTGTGTGGCATGGAGCTGGATGCACCAGGGAGCACATGGGAACTGGGAACCCCCTACCTGTTCCCCAGAGCAGCTCTGCACAACACAGAGCTGACCGCTCTGGGGAGTGGGCAGAGGCTGGTTTCAATGGCAGTTGCCCCATTCCTGGGACAGCTCCTAGCATGTGGCCTGATGGGAACTAAGCCAGGAGAGCTCTGTCTGCTGCAGGGGCAGCTGTCTCCTGTCTGGGTACACATTAGGTCCACATCTGAATTGCACAGGGCCAGGAGACAGTTGACACTGGAACTGGCAGAGCTCTCCTGGCCCTATACTCCTTGCTAGTCCTCCTGGCTGCTGCAGGGTGGGGGTGCAGAGCATGGCAGGAACCACCCTATACAATGCTGCTCCTGCTGGAAGCAAGTCTGCTGTCAACAGGAAGTATGTATAGATGTGCTGCCAGGGAAGTCTTACTGCACAGGTAATAAGCCTACTGAGAATTAACAGCATGTGTAGACTCACCCTGTGACTTCAAGGAATTACTTATTGGTCAGGGAAGAACAAGAATGGTTACATATACAAAGAAGAAGGGTTGGGTTTTTTTGTCTGATATATATTTAATATTTAAGTATTATAAGAAGACTAAAGACTATTACAGATCAGTCCACATGCTGTGGAACTTCTGCCCACACAGCAACTGTATACTTTTAATAGACATCTGCAGTAGGCAGACCTTTCTACTTAATAAATTGCTCTTGTGTTTAGTGAATCCTTAACTTTCATACATTCCCATGGGATAATTTCCTACCCCAGAAATATATTTTGTGTAGTATCTCAAAATTAATTCTAAAAAAAAAAATCTTTTTAGAACATTGTCACTGGCACCACAGTGCATAATATACCCAAAGAACAGCCAGCTTACATGAATGAAAAGTTTTCTCTCTGTGGATGAAAAACTGCCTAGGGTAACATGTTACCTCAGGTGTAAATGTGTTTTTCCATATGGGGTAACAACTTACCTCAAGCCCATGCTAACACATTGGGGTAACTTGTTGCCCTGATGCAATTTCTGTATAAATGACAGGCCTAGACATGTTTGGTCACTTTGGGTGGACGCATCTGAAAGGTCAGCAGTCATTCATACCTCATTCATGTCCATTTCAGGTGTCCATGGTAACTAATGGATAGCCACCCTCCACTCTGCTTTTTTTTTCTTGGGGAACTCACCCTAGTTCCCTATGTTCCAAAGAAGTCCAAAGTTGTGCTGTTGCTGTCAAGCATACACCATGACCTGCCAGTGGGTGGAGAGCAAAGAAAGCCGGACTTCATTCACGACTACAATAAAAACAAGGGTGGGGTGGATAACCTTGACCACTTAGTCTATATGACCACCTGCAGATGGAAAATCAACAGGTGGCCAATGACACTATTTTTCAATATGTTGGATGTGGCTGCCATTGCCAGCCTCATCATTTGGCTAGGCCACAACGCAACCTGGAAGCAAAGATCACATTTAAGAAGACGGTACTTTTTTTTTTTTTTTGCAGGAGCTTGGAGAACAGTTGATCAATGGACAAATAAAATGAAGAATGATGGATACATATAATCCATCGAGTCTGGTGTGACTGCCCTAAATTACAAATTGCCACAGCACACCCCCTAGAGAACCTTCTGCAAGCATGAGTGGACATTGCGCTTTTTGTCCATGGACAGATGACCGCAAAACCCATAAACAATTAAAAGATTGTAAGTGATTTGCTTGTATGCACCACAGTACATCACTGCTGCTTTGTGAGGAATGCAATATTTAGTTAAAACAGTTGGGAAATGTTTTTGGAAGTAACTGTTAGTTTGAAAACAGTGTGAACTGCAGACTTAGCAAATTGTTCATTCACATTTAGGAACTCTAAAAACAGTTTAAATTTTGTTCATAGTTCTATTTAAATAATATTTTGGGTTCAAATCATAAATACTCTTTCAAACAATCTGTATATCTAATGAATAGTTTTTGGTACATTTATACTGTTGTCACTGCTTCCATTTTGTTCATGCGGGTGGGGTAAGAAGTTATCCCATGAGACCAACAAAGGTTATGGTTTCATGAGAACATATGGAGATTAATCTTTGTCTTCACTGGATTTGTGTTGTCTGTAATGCTGCCTATATTTTTCCTGATTATAAACTCTAGGGAAAATGATATTCCAAGAAAATCAGTAACATATGAACTGACTGTCTGCAACTTAAACTAATAAATAAAATAGTAGGCTCCAAAGAATTTATTTAAAAAAAAATCTGTATTAATATTTACACGCTATTTAATGTAAATATTTTTCCTCTGACATATCAGTAAGGCATGAGTAAAATAACTATCAGATGTTTCAGAAATGGCAGTTAATTTCAATTTATTTTACTGGTTGAGAAACATCTCTATAGTAGCTGAATTGCATTTTGCTTCTTTCCATTAACTTTTATTATATTGTAAACAATAGACCATCAACACTGTTGTTCATATAATAGCCTATAAAGTCTATAGTTTGCATGGAATGCGAATGACAAAAATATGAAGAAAAACATTATAATCCAATATTTAAAATGAGGCTTTTTGGATGGAGTAGTGAATTCTTTTTTATACCCATTCCCTCTCAATTTACAAAAGCTTCAGCAATCGGAAGCTTTCCAGCATCACAACCTGTAGTAACTATTGATTTATAAGCATATACTAGGATGAAAAAGGCATCCTCCTTCTCTTTTCCTACAGAGAACTCATTGACACTAGTGATCTGTCTCTTCACAAGATGCATATTTTACTTGTATATTCTTACATTATGATTTGATACATAGTGTTAAATAAAAGGTGTAACTGGTCAGTATTGTGCACTGGGCAGTCCCCATTCCCACACGCCTTTTTTCCTCTGTTATGCAGTAGCTGCAGCTCCAGTTCTGGAAGGCACTGAGGACAGCACAACAGTGGTGCCATGTTGTTCTAAGCAGCCACTGGGGGTTTTCTCTTCCTGTGGTAAGATGCCACATTTTTTTAGCCACAGAAAATAACAAATGGCCAAAGAGGCACCAGTTTTGGGTGGCAGAAAAGGTGGTGACTTTCCCCCAGTAGCAGAAACTCCGTTTCTCAGAATGCCCTTCATGCACTTATAACTAGAGCAAGATGAGCTCCTGAGCGCTGACTAGGAGGAGGCGACAGGATCCCCGCTACCAGGAGTCTTTGCAGTGGTGGGGAAAGCCTTCCATTGTTTCTGCCTAGCCACAGAAGCCGCACAGCGTAGTACACTGCTGCGCCAAGGAGTGTATGGGGGGGCGGAAATGGAATGATGCTCCCCACACCTGAGGTGCTCACTTTGCTCATACCTCTGATTCACAATCCTGCATTGCTGCCTGTGTTTTGTTGCTCTCCTCTCCTACTAATTGGAGCTGCTGCAGGAAGATGCAGAATACAGGGGAGAGAGGGGGAAGGGCAGGAGACAACAAGATGGTGAGGCGTCCCCTAGTTTCCTTACAGCACCCTCCCCGTTAGGTAGCACCCAGAGCATGTGTCCTGCTCACCCACCCATCTTTATGTTATAGTATTAAACAGAAAAATTAAAATATTTGCTGTCAGAATAAACAGCTTTCATCAGTTTCATCGAATTCAAGGTAAAGTGAGGTTAAAAGCTAAAGTTACACAATTTGTAACAAACTCCATTTTCCTCTGTAATACTTATTTCAAAATATTTAATAAAGATGCTCACTTCCAGTCCACTAGTAAAGAAATGAGCACAGTCTATTAAACATTACATTAGGGTGACCTGAAATGTCAGATCTAGACCAGCCAATACAGGAAACAAATTAAACATTCATATGTTGTTAAATGTTTTCTGTCATTGAAATTGCCATTCAGTTGGTCTAAAATAAACTCTACAGTGTTAAGACTGAGAAAGACCTAAGCTTAAACTACCTGGCTTTTCTTAGTTTCAAATATATAATACACATAAGTGAAATTGTCTTTATGTCTTTTCTTTCCTCATTAATATTGCATCTAACATTGATATTTCATACAAGGCACTGCCACTGAAATTACATTTACTGTATTTACTTTGTCTCCACTCGGGCCTCTATGGGCATGCATGTGTGCTTCCCCAGGTACAAACACCAGTGGCACACGGTTTTGTTGCTGCCACTTCCCTGGGGAATGCTGTTGTATGCATGCTCTGACACATGGCAAGTTGTCCTCAGGTGGGGGAGGGATGGCTGGGGCCAGCACCTGGGCTGGCCTCAGCAGCCTTAGCTGGGGCCCTAGGGGCTTCCCAGGGCTCCAGTGGTGGTGATCCAGCACACAGAGCCTGACCTGCAGATGAAGAATGGCTCCAGCCAACCAGGCTCTGGTTTCAGACACATGCTGCTGCCACGTGTGCCACCTTTTTTTTTTCAGGCATGGTTTTATTTCACACCGGTATCTCCCAGTGTCAAAAAAAAACCAACTGCACTGCAAATTATCAGCACAGAAAATATCTATTTGTGTGACACATGCAGTTTGCAGTGCCATGGAGAGATCTGAGGCACTGCATACCGCACATGTGCACTCATCTGGATGTGCCGTATGAAAGCATATGAGAAATAATAGCAATTTCTTCATGGATGCTTCCAAAGTATGTTAAAATACACCCACACTCATCATATTCTTGCAAAATTGTAGATTAACAAATCAAACTTGAATACTATGCCCAAACTCACAATCCTTTGAAGCTAGTGGACAGAAGATCACCTTCTGTATATTAAGATGGGCAGAGCTGGACTGATTGGAGAGGTGGGCAAATTGGAACCAGATGCGGCTCAACACTGAGAAGTGTAAAGTACTCCATCTTGGGGCATATAATCCCTAACATACCTACAGGCTCAGTGGCAACAATTTGATGTGCACCATGGCCGAAAGGCAGCTAGGGGTAATAGCTGACCACTGAATGAACATGAGCTGTCAGTGCAATGCTGTAGGCAGCAAGACGAACAACACTATGGAATGCATCAACCAATGCATCTCTTGTAAAACCAAGTAAGTGATTCTTCCACTGTACTCAGCATTAGTTAGATCACAGCTGGAGTACTGCATCCAGTTCTGGGTGCCACACTACAACAAGGATGTGGAAAAACTTGAGAGGGTCCAGAGAAGAGCCACCCATATGATCAGAGACTTGCAAGCCAAACCATATGAGGACAGGCTGAGGGACTTGGGCCTCTTCAGCCTAAAAACAGAAGGCTGAGAGGGGACTTGGCAGCAGCTTACCACTACATCAGGGGAGTACATCAAGAACTCAGGGAACAGCTGTTCACCAGGGCACCCCTGGGAAAGACCAGGAGTAATGCACACAAACTCCTGGAAGACCACTTCAGGCTCAATTCTACGAAAAACTCCTTCACAGTCATGGTGTCCAGACTGTGGAACAAACTCCCTCCAGAGGTGGTGCAATCACCTGCCCTGGAAATCTTCAAGAGGACACTGGACAGTCACCTTGCTGGGGTCACCTGACCCCAGTTGTCCTTCCTGCCTAGTGCAGCAGGGCTGGACCCAATAATCTGGCAAGGTCCTTCCCAGGCCCTAACAATCTATGAATCTATGAAGATGGTATATACTTTTATAGTGTTTATTCCATAGACAACTTCCATTTCACTGCTCTTATGGATTCTTCATGTCATAATATTTTCATTACACTTCATTTCTTGGACATTATTGCTTCAATATTACAAACACACATGCACTGTATTGGGGAATACACTAATTAGCTCCAGAGTAGAGTATCACTGTGTACATGTGCTATGGTATTATGCCACAGTAAACTAATTAACAGGGACAATACTATCTTACAGTAAAGTAATTAACTATGATTAAATGCATGTGTAGACACTGACTGTGGGAATAAACTGTACCCAGTCAGCTCAGGCAGCAGAAGGCCAGACTCGTGCCTGCTGCCTAGCCACATGGCTCTGCACTTTTAACACCCTCAAGCACAATCCAGCTCTTCCGCCACCAAAAGCCACTACCCAGAGCCTCGGGCAGAGCAGGGCAGGAGCGGCCCTGGCATAAACTACTCCACCCCAGCTCATATTGCTGCTGCCCTAGGCATGTGTAGATACTGTGCCTGGGAGTAGTTTACTCCAGCTCAAACTGCTCCAGAGTTTATTGCTCCAAATTAATTGCACATGTAGATGCACCCAGAGATTAATATTCTATTTCCATGGCTACACATACAAATCAAAATTTGGCTATCTGATGCCCAAATAACAATTTAGAACTGGCTTGATTTAATGCAATTATAGTCAGAAAAGTAGCAATATAACATGGGGCAATCTTACTCACCTGTTGATTATTCATAGACGTATTTAGTTACTTAGTGATCAAAAATAAAAATATCTATTTTTACACCTCGTGTTATGATACATATACCCAGGCAAAAGTGATCTTGAATCAATTCCCAAAAATACACTGACAATAATACTGTTATATTAGCAGCAGAATGTTATACTAGCAGCAGAATCTTTATAATTAATGAACTCAGGCTGATAAACAACCTAGCCTAAATCTCAGATCCAAAGTCATTTTATTTATAAAATGAACATATCAAGTGAAGTTTTAAGATATTTCATTAGACATGGAATCTCACAAAGACTTTTTAATCACTTTTTGGAGTGCAATTACATTTAAATCCTCTATCACATCTCTGCCTAGAGTCTATGTGATCCTTTCCCCACCACAGGCTCCACCTGTATACTAGATTGCATGACCTTCAGTAGTCCTCTTGGCCTTTTCTCCTTACAGACTTTCACAACCATCTCATCTTCTCTGTTGGGCCCCAGTACTGAACCTATAGAATAAATTCTCATATACTATGGAAAAAATATACTACCCAGCAGTGTCCCTCAGACTATCCAAGAAAGCAGAGGTACAGGACAGTGGCTAGGGACAAACACAAATAATGAGTGAAGTGGTATTGGTGGAAGTCAGATGGTGGTAAGGAACAAAGAAAGAAAAGATATATTGGAAAAGATGGTAAGAAGGCCTAAACAAGCAAGCAAGGAACCCAAAATATGACTAGACGTCTCATAAGAAAGAGAAATCACCATAGCCAGAAGTTTGGAAAGAGAGGAAGAAATAGGGTTGCATAAATTTAAAGTAAATTAGAGTTACATAGGTCTAGAAGAAAAACACATTATTATGCAGACTTGGATGAGAAGGCTGTGCATCTATTCAGAAGGGGGCTAACAGGAGAATGGACTGTTAACATTTTTTATTTTTACTTCAATTGTACAGATCACAAACAATTAAGAAGAAATTAATACACAAAAACTCAAAAACAAAAAAGATTACGATCTTGGGGTATCTTTAATTAATTAAAGACATGCAATACCACTTTTTAAATCTGCTAACTGTAGTCTTTGCCTACTTTGCATTCTTCTGCTGAAGAATGAAGTAACCTAAAGCAGCAGAAAGCAGATAGAACCTGGCCTTCATTTGTCTATATGAAGCCACATCATTTTTAAGAGAGAAAAGGTGTGAGAAAAGACTGCTAAGACATAGCCATAGTCCCCTTTATGGCACAAACTTACTTAAAGAAGACTGCAGCATATAAAGCAACCACGGCAAGCATAATGATTTATAGAGTTACTTTTGATACTACCGTGGCACTATTTAAAAGTGACCTTTCTATAATCATAAAAAATAGAATACCCATTACTTTACTTAATTACAATATAACTTGTTGAAAATATAACCTATGCAGAAGATTCAAATGAACTTTTACTGTATGGAAACTGCATGTGTTAAAATAAAATTTAGATGAAATCACTAGTCACTCACAAATGTAAAAAAATAACTTAGAACATGCAACTTTTATGTTGACTATATATGCAATATGATTCAGTCTCTAGCTACCCAATCACATAATGGTTTTTTTCCCCCCTCCAGAACAGTTCTGCTCAGTTAATAAGTTATTTCTATCCTACTCAACCTGGAAAAATAGTTATCTAGCCTGCTTAAACAGTTTCAATTAATTGAAACTCAAAACAGATCCATACAAAAAGTGGAAATTTGGCCAAAATTTCAAGAGAAAAGTATAAAGGTAGTGCAAAGACTTTCAGGGAGAAAATCAGGATGGCCAGGGAATAATTTGACATGAAACTGGCTAGGGCTGTACAAGGCAATAAAACATTATTTTTCCAACTGTATCAGAAGTAAGATAAACTGCAGGCAGAAGGCAATCTAGCTACAGAATCATGTGGAGAAAGCTGGAATATTTAATGCTTTTTCACTTCAGTCTTCATGAATAAAGTAAGCTACCAGATAATGATTGCAATTCGCAGCAAAGAGGAAAGGAAACAAACAGGCTATAGTAGAACATGTCAAGGATTCCCTACGGAAACTAGATCTTTTTCAAGTCAGTAAGATAACATGGAATACACCCTACAGTACTGAAAGATTTGGTTGCCATTACTGATAATCTTTGAAAATTTATGGAACTTGGGTGAGGTCCCACATGACTAGAAAAGGGAAAATCCAATGCCCATTTTAAAACAAGGGAAGGGGGAGGATCTGGGAAATTACAGACCAGTCACTCTGGCTTCAGCCACTGGAAGATCATGGAGCAGGTACTCAAGGAATATATTTCTATGTACTTAGAGGAGAACAAGGGTGATCGGGAGCAGCCAGAATGGATTCACCAAGAGCAACATGCCTGACAGCAAGATTTCTTTCTATGACAGGCCCTGTGGATGGGGGTAAAGCAGTGAATGTATACTTTGATTTTAGCGAGGCTTTTGACACTGTCACATACGACATTCTCATTAACAAGTGAAGGAAATACAGACTAAATGAAAGGGGATACATACCTGTTCATATCATCATACTCAGTGAATAGCCTTCAGTGGCTCATTGACCAGTTAGGAGGAGATACTGAGTGGGATCACCCAGGGCTCTGTCCTTGGCCCGGTATTGTTTAATATCTCCATTAATGATTTAGAAGATGGAATTGACTGTACATTTGGAAAATCTGTGGATGACACCAAGTTGGATGGAGTTGGGGACACTCTGGAGAGTAGAGCTAGGATCCAGAATGACCTGGATAAACTAGATAACCAGTCCAAAATCAGTTAGATGAAATTCAAGAAGGACAAATGCAATGTCCTGCACTTAAGAGAATAATTATTCATGACTGTTATAATTGTGCAATACAGACTCACTAAGAGCATCTGGGAATGTCTCCTTGCTAAAAGGGAGGCATATACCCAATGGAGAGATGGGGTCATCACCAAGAAGGACTATGTTACAGTCGCCCGAGGGTGTAGGGGGGCAGTCAGGAGGGCCAAGGCAGAGT
>NW_017728949.1:71188040-71206593 GCF_001723895.1 Crocodylus porosus
CAGGCTCCTAGCCTGGGGATTTTTAAAAGGAAGTTAGATGAGCACCTTGCCGGGGTCATCTGACCCCGGTGCTCTTTCCTGCTAAGGCAGGGGGTCGGACTAGATGATCTACCTAGGTCCCTTCCGACTCTAGCTACTATGAAACTATGAAACTAGAGAATGATTGGCTGGGATCCAATACTGGAAAAAAATAAAGACCTAGGTGTTACAGTGGACCATAAATTAAACATAAGACATTTGCTGTAGTTTCAGTAAAAGCTGATACCATACAGGTCTGTATTAACAAGAGTGTTATTTTCAGATCAAGGGAAGTGATTCTTATGCTCTACTTGGTACTGGTGAGGCTTCACCTCAAGTACTGCGTCCAGTTTTGGGCCTCACGCTTCCAAGAGGACATGGAAAAAAAGAATCCAGTGGAAAGAGATAAAAATAAGGAGAAAAGCTGATACCATGATGTACGAAGAAAGGCTGAAGGAAATAGGATTATTTAGTCCTATTTGGTCTATTTAGTCTAGATTATTTAGTTCGGAGAAAAGAAGGTTGATTGGCAATTTGACAACAGTCTTCAAATGTTTGAATGGTAGTTATAGAAGGAAGGAATTGTATTATTCTCTGGGCCACAGGGGGCAGGGCAAGGAACAGTGGTCTCAATTTGCAGCAGAGGGCATTTAGATTGGCTATAAGGAAGAACTTTCTCACTTATGAGGGTGGTTAAACATTAAAATGAGCTACCCAGAGAGACTGTGGAATTTCAACCTATGGGAATTTTAAAAAGTGGGTTAAAGAGATTCTTGCCTGAAAGATTTAGTCAGGGATGAGGCTACCTTGAGCAGGTAGCTTGACTAGATGACCTCCTGAGCCCAATTCCAGCTCCTCTTTTCTATGATTTCTATCTTATTTAACTTACTTCATCCAAACTTAACACTGAATTAAAAAAAAAGAAAGAATTTCTCTATGGGCTTTTCTGCACTGCTCTAGGCTCAGTATCCAAGTACTTAGCAGACATTAATGAATTTACATTCTTTACAGCTCTTCTGCAACATTACAAAGTATTCTTATGCTCATTTTATAGCAGAAGATCTCAAAAATAGAAAATAAGATCTCCTGTTTTTGGCACTCAGCTTAAAACACACAGGGCCTGATTCTTCAGAGTATTTGGCATTTTGTAATACTGTATACATTCAAAGCACTGCTCCAGTCAAATTCACTTACAGCTGTGAGTGCTCAGCACTTCCACAAATGTAATATAATGATGTGTTAGGTTAGGCATCTAGAAAATGAATAAAGTCTCCTGTGATCATTTTGATTTAAATACTTGCCAATATCAAATAGGAACTTGCACCAGAAGCAGGTATACATGCAGCTCCTTACTGCAGGATAGAATTAAGAGGCAGGGGTTAGGGGTTTTTTTGTTTGTTTGTTTTGGTTTTTAACTGTGAGCCCATGTTTTCATTTCCAGTAATCTCTTCGCTCACCCTGCAACATATAGGTGAGACAGGATACTAAAGATGCGAGCTTCATGTGCAATATAACCTAGCTTCATTCCAGAGCACCCTTTGTCTGGTGTATTCAATGAAGTTTGGGGTCCTACTGTAAAAACCAGGACATGAATCTGTAGTTTACAACAAACATGTATACGTAACAAGACACGGAATTAAGGTTAAAAGTACATGTATTTCTGTCATTTACTGATTTTTAGAGTGCTTGACTTGCCACCTTGATGCTCTTCTTTAACAATTTTTTTATGTGGCTAAAATTATAAATAAACAATTAATTTAGCTTTTTGCAATATTTTTACAATTAATCTAACTTTTGACTTTTAGTTTTTTGGGGGGCATAACTAAACTGTTCAGGTTGATTGTGTCCTTGGCAACTACTTTCCTATATCTATTTTTTCCTCATTTTAATAATTTACCAAAAATGGTTCAGATATTAAATTCATGCTTAAAATATAAAACAAACCCTGAAGAAAAAAAAAGTTTATTTTGTGGAACTACATCAGCTCCTTCATATCAGCCATCAGAAGGTCTTTGATTTTTAGATTCTAGATCAGACCTCTAAAACTTGTTGATAAAGTGAGTGATATTGTTATGTGGAATAATTTGTAGTGAAGCAAGGAATCATAGTTGACTTACTGTAGCCAAGGAATATAAAGACTCAGGATCCCTGGCTCAATTCTAGTTTTCAGAGGAATATATGCTGGGAGTTATAAACCCATCAGTTCCCACTGTAAGCCTGTTTTCATCATCCTTATCATCTAGCCATATGGCCCTTCATGCTTCTTCCTGTATCTGCCTTCAACCCTGCTTCCTATTAGGCCTGTGCAAATAGGGAAGTATTCGATTCAGATTCAGATTTGGCCAATTTGGAAGACAGTGATTTGTTTTGGAGATTTGGATCACTGACCTGAATCAATTTGGCTGAATCAGCTTGGGAAGATCTGGCACTGATTTGGAGAGATTCAGTGATTCAGAATGGCCAGGAAAAGACAGGTCAGGTGGTAGCAGGTTATCCCATGGCTCCTCCAGCTGTGCCTGCCTCTTCTCAGGTGTAGGAAGCCATGGGAAAAGCCCTCATAGCTGCCTTGCCTGGTCCCATCCCCCGCCTGTCTAGTCCCAGCACTTTAAAAAAAAAAAAGCCCCACATTCTCCGGCAGTAGCAGCAGCTGTGTGGGCTCTGGGGCCATGTGGCAGAGCCCCCCATGCACCCCTTCCTCCCCAATCTCCCCCCCACCCAACCCTACCCCCACTGGGTGCCCCACCTGGCCCCAGCATCCCAGCAATTAAAAAAAAAGCCCAGCACTCACCAGATCTGGCAGCGGTGATTGGGGCCTCTGGGCACTCATGGTAGCGCTCCCCCTCCCCCCACACAGCATGGGGAATTGGGGTGCAGTGGAGATTGCACGGCTGCAGCCCCATGGTGTGAGTGCTGTGTAGTTTGGGAGGGTGCTGTGCACACTGTCTGGGAGCTGGGGCCACTGCAACTGAGCCGTGCCAGGCTATGGCTGAGTGCTGGAGTCACCCCAGTGCCCAGACAGCACATGGCACCCTGCGGAGCCATACTGTAGCTGTACCATGGGGCAGCTGCTGCACAGATGCCAAGCAAGCAGGGGAGAGGGTGATCCCTGCTGCCTCCCACTGCCCTGTGCTGTGCAGGGGGGCTCTGCCACAAGTCCTCAGAGGTCTCCAATCGCTGCTACCAGAGCCAGTGAGTGTGGGACTTTTTTTTCCTTTTAAAGTGCCAGGAGGCTGGGCTTGGCAGGGGATGGAGCCAGACAGGGAAGCCATGGGGGCTTCTCCCACAGCTCACCAGGTTGCACCTAACTTTGCCCCAGCAGGCGGAGCCACAGGAGCTAGGTCCTGCTGGCTCTTGCCCAGCCAGTGCAGGAGGGGTGGGGTGTGATGCAGGCACAGCTTGCTCTGGGATGCAGTGGGGGATAGCCCACATCAGCACTGGGAGCAGGGGCTCTGCCCTGCTGCTGCTTGCCCCCTTCTGCCTGGAGCGAGCCATGCCCGCATCTTGCCTCGCCACTGGGCAAGTGTCAGCAGGGCAGAGCCCCCACACCTAGTGCTGCTGTGTCCCCATCTCACACCTCCCAACCCCCTCCTTGAGTAACATGCCCTGGCAGCTTGTCCCAGCCCCAGCCCCAATCCCTCCCTCCCCCATACCACTTCGCTACCCCCTGCAACCCCAACAGACTTACCAGCTGAAGGCAGCCATCATCTGCCTATTTAGACTGTGGCCAAATCTCCAAATCGGCCAAAGCTTTTCCAAAGCTTTTATGAATTGGTTTGGATGCTTTGAATCGATTTGGAACTTTTACTTGGTCTCCTGATTCAATTCAGATTCAGTGATTCAGTCCCCAAGTTGAGCCACATCTCCTCCAAATTGAATCAGCTACTGAAGCTTCGCACCGCCCTATCTTCTGTCTCTCCACTTCATGTTAGCTTCTCTTTTGTATAATTGAGTCTATATTTTGGGCAAATTGCAAACTGCTCTTATCCATGTCTTCTCCGACTTGTATCACTACTTTCCACTTGTACCTCTGCACTGAACTAGTTCTTTCTTTCCTCTTTATAGTCTGGATGTTGTCAGGAGGAGCTCTGAGAACACAGAAGAAACAGTCAAGTAATCCTCATATTTTTTAAAAAGTAATTTCAGGAAAATTTGTGCTTAGGGCCTGTAACTTGGGATGAAATATATTCAGTGCAGAATCTTTGGAGATCCTAGCAGCCAAACTATAGAACACTAGAAGCTGCAATGAGTATATGCAAACAGACTTTTGAGAAGTGTATAACTTGTTTGCATTTATCATATTATCAGAGGGATAACAAAAAGCACATTCCTGATTCAGGTGCCACTGCTTCAAAGACTGGAAATACTAAAAGTCTTCCATGAAACAGATGTGCCAGCTGTTTTAATGCAGGCAATGTTTTTTTCACTAAATCTTGTTTGAAATACTTGAAACCTATTGCTACATTATTAAAATGAGGGGGGAAAGATCTAGGAAGACAGTTCGCAAACCTCAATTCAGCCTGAACACTTTGAGTTTGTCCAAATTGTAAAAAGCTAAATTCAGAAACCTATAATGGGATGCTTGAACATGTGTAACCACGGGACAGTTTTAGATATAACAATCAGCTGATTTTATACATATGTCAATATTAAAAAAGGTATTATAGAGGTAGTTGTTTCAAACCTGGAAAAATGGACATGCCCAGATTTATGATATAAACTTTACTTTCCCAGTACTCTATCTTCTCATCTGCAAATGCTGCTGCTTAAATTTATCAGATACTAGAAGATGTTATTTGGTAATCTGTTAACTTACTCTCACACTAGACCAGGGATACTCTATTTTCAACCTGCAAACCAATTCTAGCCAGGGAGCCATGGCATCCATCCCATGTGGGTGCCCATGAATCAGGAAATTTGGTGGTGGGGAAGCAGAGGTAAATAATACTGCCGATCTCCCAAACCCCTGGGCTTCATTCATGCCCCCTTCCTTCTACCCAGCCATACCCTCTTCTAGCTGTAGAAGAGGCCACTCCCTGCTTCCCCCATACCATAGCCAGATCAGGGTGGAGCCATGCCCCCTTCTCCTTATGGGGCCAGTCCATAGCCCTTCCCCCATGGGGCTGGGTTGGGGCCAGCTATGTTCCATTCCCCAGTGAGAATGAATCAGGGCTGGGCTGCCCCCTACCCCACTCTGCACCACTGGCTGGGGCCCCATCCTGCTTACTCCAGGTGCCAGATCAGGACCACTAGCTGGATCCAACCCCCAGATAGACTGAGCAGTGTCCAGCCAGCTGGGCAAAAAGATTAAGTACCACGGCATTAGACTAATTACATGGATTGGGAGAGTTAAATAGGTATAACATTCAGGAAATAGAGCACAGAATAAGCCCTAGAAACCTTTTTACTTTAACTACAAGTTTTTAAAATTAAGTTTTGACATTACAAGTACTAAAGCATTCTTTTTTTTTGTAAAATGTAATTTTTCGTTTCCTTCTTAGAAATATAAAAACTCAGTATGGTCAAGGCCTACCCCAAATTCACAGTGTCCTGTAGAACTGCTGAACTGGGCTTCCTGGTTCCCTGTAATTGATTGCAAATTTCTTTATCTGTGCAGAGCAGTGAAAAATTATAAGCAGAAAAATGTTAAATGTGAGTCAAGTCCAGGGACTGTGAAGATTACATCTCCTGAAGTCAACAGAAGTCAAGGAGATCTGTGAAGCCTGTTAATCCTAAAAGGTTAAAAAGCTCACAGAAATAAACCAGCTTAGCGCTTAACCAGATTAGTGCTTCTATGCTTGTTCAATGATTTGCTGGGCATAAAACTAGTGAATACTGCAGTGTTAAAGTGGCTAAGCTCTAAGACAGTTTACATAATCAAGCATTACACTTTAAGCAGCTAAGTAAGTTCACTGAAGCCCATGGTGCAGTGGTTCTCAACCTTGTTTAGACTCAAGTCACCCTTCATTAGACTCAACCCAGTTCTTGGAAAATACCAATACTCATTTCTTGATTACAAAAAATAAACAAACAAACAACTAATAGAGTAATCTTCTGCTGCAAAGAACTCAGAAAGACTTCAAGAGGTCAGAATGTTTTTGACACTATGGACTCCTATTTCAGATCTCTGGATTTATACTGGGAATCATGTTGAGGTGTGTGACTAATATTGCATAACACTGTTAATGGGTCCATGGTACTCTGGGTGAGAATCACTGGCTTAATGCCATAAATCACATCTATGCTCCACAAGTTCCCAGGCATACCTGTCTCACTATTTCACTCTTGACAACAAAAGTCAACCAGAGGGGGATGTCACAGATATTGGTACAAGTACCATGAACTCTGTAAGTAAAAGCAAACACTATTTGATTCTCCTAGGGAATTCCTAAGATCTATAGGGGAGACAAGTATTTTACTAGTTGAACAGTTGTTACCACTAAGGATCAAAAGAGCAAAAGAGTATAAATTGGACTTAAAGAAAACAATGTCACAGTGAACAAATTCTCCCAGTTAAAAACACAGTTGTGCAACCATATGAAATTATGCAGGAAATAAGTTAAACATAATATTTATCTAAGTCAGGGGTGTCAAAGATATGGCCTGAAGGACAGATCTGACTAATGAACAGGGATCCTGGTTTTCTCTGACCAAAAAAATCCCCAATTTTCAGATTTAAAAAAGTAACCCAAAATCCACATTTTTCTGGGATTAAAATTAAGTGCCATTAATATAAATATATACATATAGTGGCACTTCATTTTTAATATGAAAATTGGAGATTTTTTTTTTAAATCAGAGAAAAGCAGGTACCCTACTAATGAAGCTCTGTCATCTGGCC
Source organism: Crocodylus porosus (assembly GCF_001723895.1). Taxonomy (NCBI): domain Eukaryota; kingdom Metazoa; phylum Chordata; order Crocodylia; family Crocodylidae; genus Crocodylus; species Crocodylus porosus. The sequence goes on from NW_017728949.1 coordinate 71,194,897, forward strand.
TTCAGTGCTGCCCATTGATCTTAGATTTGACCACATACCACATACAGCGTGCATCAGATTGACCCTAGAAACTGAATACAGGCAGATCCAGCACACAGCACCCATGCTAGACAGACCCTGCACTACTGTAGGCCCATGAACCAGCCATACACTGTTCATCTGGCTCAAAGGACCAAATGAGTTTGACATCACGGTCTAAGCATTTTATTTTTTCTTAAAAAGGTTGTCAGATATACTGTCTTATCTGATAGTGTAACTCAGTTTAGTAGTAGATAATTTGAAGTTACCACAAATGTCTTAGAAGAAATATGACCAACACTGCTACCAAATACATCCCTGGACCATGTAAGATGCTGAACTTAGCTGCTTTTGGGCTTAAACTTAATTGTTGAACAATAAGAAAGATTTCTATACCTCCCTCCCTTTCTGTCATCTGACACCACCAGGGAAGGAATCCTGCCTTATCTGCACTTCAATACAAAGGCACTCTCATGGTCCCAAGGAAAAGACTTCCACCTTCAACTTCCTCTGTGCAAAAATGAAGTTTATTTTTTACCATTGGGGGACTTTTAACGACCTTTAATTTTCCCTAAGCCTGAGGAAGGGTGTGTGTCTGAAAGCTTGCAGAAAAAGATGATTTTTTTTGGTGTGATTTCTTAGTTGGTCTAATAAAAGGTATCATCTCTGAAACAAGGATTCTAGAGTTTTGCATTTCTTTTTGTCTCAGACCAACATGGCTACCAAATACATCTTAGAAGAGATCTATAACATATTAACTATACACTTAAAGGGTGCAGAAACAGCTGAAAAGAACTCTTTCTTATCTTGTTATTCTTGTAATTCTTCAAGTAGTGTTTTCTGCATGGATACCATTTCTGTTGTGTGCTTGCACCGTGTGTATAAAGGGGGGTTTTGGTCACCATTGTTTGCTGGTGCTAGGTCCACACCATTAATGCTTTTATGCCACACCCAAACCAATGGCATAAAGGACAGAGAGAGACCAATCATTTTCCAAGTCCTTCACTAGTACAGAAAGCATGTGGTATAAAATGCTACACAAGCAAAGGAAGGCAGGGTACAAAATTCATATGGACAATACAGAGTGATTGACTTTCTTTCTTCTTCAAGTGACTGAGTCACATATATTCATAGTTTCATAGAAGCTAATGAGGGAAAACAGGTTTAACATCACCTTGCATGACCTGCCATATATCACAGTCATTAAAGTTTGCCCAGTTGCCCCTATGTTGAACCCAAAAAACATATGTTTAACTAACAGCATAATCTGTGTTCCAATAAAGTGAATCCTCCAGAAAGATTTCCTGTGTTGATGTAAGGCATCAAAGTTTTCACCACTCCATGTAGGATGTTCCAGTAGTTAACCAGGTTCTTAGATACAAAAGCAATGAAAACTGATGTAAAATCTGGCCTCCATTTTGTGAAACTACATTGCACAGAATTGGTACTATGACTAGAAGCTGAACTGATGGGTTAACCAGATCAATGTTAGAACTGGTTGACCCAACCAGAACCAAGGAAAACATGTCTTGTTTATGTATATTTATGAACCTGGCATATTACCAGGATATCTAGGTAAGCATAAGTCAGTCCTAATGCCCACAGGATGAGAAAGGAGTTTAGTGGGGAGCCTGGGATTCAACCATCTATGTAGCAGAACATGTAACATCGTTTTGTGAATAATTATTTTTTGACACTCCTACCTGTAAAATATGTTTTTCACAGGTTTTTATTGTTCATAGTATATTCAGAGTTGGCTGAAAACAGCTTGCTGAGCTAATAATATGCAAGGGAACTTAGTTTTCCAGATCCAGAAGCACTACAATGATTGGATAATGAATGCCCTCCCTAGGTCTCTTGACAATTGCCTTTGTGTTATCTATCATTGCCTGTAGATCCCTGTGGCAAGGGTAGAAATGCTGAGCATGATAAAGGTACAGTTCTGAACTTCAGGAAATGAGGATTCGTTTGGAAATAAGATTTCTAAGGGACAAAAAGCCTGGAATCCAAGGGTTTTCCCAAGTGCATTCCTCTCCAAGCGTATGAGGAATGTAGAGGGAAGAAAAATGATAGCTGAAAATACGTAGAAGGTGTTTTCATCAATTTAATAAAGAAAATAACTTCTCAAAGGACTTGTACTTTCATGGCTATATTGTGCACTGTGGGAAGATGCTCTGAATTCAATCGCATTTACAGAGAATACAAGATTATATAGCGTACAAGTGAAGTCTGCCATGGTGCACAAATGCAGAAGGCCATGTGACTCAAAAGTATGGGGGAATCCTCATACAGACATGTCTCAGTGAGCATGGAGATGAGGTTTGAAACCTCTCCTGTGGTAGAAATATCTTTGGGCTAAATTCAGTTTCCCCCTCATATATCGAAGAAGAAATGTGCTAAAATACATTTAAAAATTTGCAAATAAGTTACTGAAAGGAAGGCTCAATCAGTTGGTGACTGCATCAAACAAAAATCTGAAACAGTAAGTGCATCTACACAAGACATTTACTGCACAGTTGACTAATTAACTATGCAGTAAATGTCTCAGCGTCTACATGTGCACCTCTGTGAAGGTGCACAAAACTAATAAACACTGAATCAGGGTAGCCTGGGGCTCTCTGTTCCTTTAAGAGGAGAAGACTCCTAGCCAGGGAGCACTGAAGGGCAGGCAGGGCATTGCAGCTGCAGGTTGCTGGGGCAACAGGCTACTGGGCAATTAGTAGGCACCTGCAGACAGTCAGCTGACCAGAAGTAGGCAAGGCCCTGGCTGCATATAAACCTGGGGCTTGGCCTGGTAAGGTAGTCTATCCCTGCTCATTGCAGGGTTAGGAGCTCCTGCCCAGGAGAAGAATCCAGGAACACTTGTGTCATTGCTTTGGTTAGGAAAAAGATGCCCTGGCCAACCCAATGGCTGAAAGTGACCTCGGGATTATGGCTGATCACAGGATGAACATGAGCTTCCAGTGCAGTGCTGTAGTCAACAGAGTGAATGGCATACTGGGATGAGAGCAGGACTAAGGAAGTGATATTTCCCCTCTACTCGGCATTGGTGAGACTCCAGATAGAGTATTGTGTCCAGTTATGGCACTGCACTTCAAAAAAGACTCTTGAGAATCTTGCAAATGTTCAGAGAAGGGCCACAAGGTGATTAAGGGCTTGGAGGACAAACCTTATAAGGAAAGGCTAAAGGATTGAACTTTTCCCCAGACTGTTCAGCCTGGGGAAGAGAAGACTGAGTGGGCACTTGGTGGCTGTCTATAAGTATGTAAGGACCGAATATCAGGAGCTGGGAGAAAAACTGTTCACAAGGGTACCCTCAGGAAGGATAAGGAGTGATGGTCATAAACTGTTAGCAGATGGTTGCAGGTTGGACATAAGGAAGAACTTCTTTATGGTAACGGTGACCAGAATCTGGAATAGAGTTCCCTAGCAGGTGGTGCAGTCCCCAATCTTGGAAGTTTTCAAGAAGAGACTGGACAGACACCTTACTGAGATTAATTGGTATCAGCAGTATTCCTGCCCAGAGCAGGGGTGAGGGGGGTGGACTTAATGATCTTTCAAGGTCCCTTCCAACCTTTAATTTCTATGATTCTATGTGGAGTCCACTGGGTCCACTGCCATCCTGGGCTGCTCTCACCAGGCTCCATGTGCTGAGCATGAATTAATAAACAATCTGAAATTGGAATATCCAAATTATTGGAGATATAGCTCCTTGGATTTCAGACTTCCAACAGAAGGAGGTTTGATTTTCACATTTCAATGGACCTTTCAATAAGAGATCTTTTGAAAAAGCTGAATCCCAAAGCAGTGAGGATTGAGAAGAACAGACAGTAAGTCTAGGGATAGACATTCAAAAAGACCAAGGCAGAATTGATCTAAGTTATGCACTTTTTTGTATGTGGTGCAGTTTAGACCAGTAGCAAACAGAACACACATGCACCCTTTGGTGGGAGGGGTGGGAGGAGAGGTGAAAGTCTTAGACCAAGTTCTACCATTTTTAAAATCAGTCTATATGTGTTGAGCTTCTATTCTGGTATGAGTATAGACCAGTTTCCAATCACTCAAACTGGTAAAAGTGTAATCTCCATATCTGGCCTAAAGGGTTGTAAGAATCATATAGCCCCATTCTGATGGAGTTTTATCTTTGGTGTGAGAATAGGTTGAATCTACTGTATTTTTCTCTGTCAGCTACATTTAAATCTCTCTGCTGAGGTATTGTTAATGTTTAGTATCCATTTAGAAGATTTTCCTTTCAACCACAAGAACTTTTTTCTGGTTAGATGAAAATATTCCAATGTTAACTAGTCACTCCAGGAATTGGGGCCCTATCCTACATTGCCTATGGATACTACCCTGAATTCATCCCTGGATTTATCACGCATGGTACATCATATTTCATGGCCCTATTCCATTTCTACATTGCCAACAAACAGAGGGAAATGGAGTAGGAATAACTGAAAGGGAAGTAGAACAGAGCAAAATGGAGAACTTCTGAGAAAAAAAAGAAGGCGTGGGGTTCAATAAACTCTTTAGAATACAGCCAACAAACTTTGGAATGCTTCATTTGCCTTCTAGCTAGCCCATTTTGCCATGTTAGAAAGACTGCCATGTTAGAAAGACTGACAGCTGTAAAAGATATCAAAGAATCAATTTTTAAATCTGTACCATTCCAGGAGATTTTGTTAAAAGCACCCAATTCTGCTGTGTCCTCATGCTCCTATTCTGTATTATTCTTGGTGTGCCGTGTATGTCCCAGCATATACTTCTTCACAGCTTTACAGCCTTAGCTCTGCAAACAATGAAATCCCCAAACTCTGTTGTCTTCCTAGCCTAATATCTCTTCCTCTTTTAGGGTGTGTACACACAGAGTATCTTTCCGACAGTTAACATTTTTAAGTCGACTTAACTGTCATAGCATACCCATGAGTGTGCAGCAGAGTTGACTTAAATGTGGCACAAGTTAATACACCTCTGAGATGTCTTATCGTGCAACTCTAAGTTGACTTAAGGTATGTGTCAGATATATGGAGGAAAACAAGATTATTACCAGGGTTTGGGTAGGTAACCAAACATGGAGACATTCTTAAGTAAAGTCACTCCACATAATCAGTTTTCTAATTTTTCATATTGAGCATCCTATGTGATATGATCTATAACTCAAAAAGAATAGGTCTAAAGACTTACTAATGTTTTAAATGAAAACAAAGATCTTCAGCAATCATTTAGCTCCCCATTTTAAATAAAAAATGATGATGACCTATCCTGACACTTTTATTTAAAACTTTAATAACTTTTAACATTAGAATTTAATGGATTAATATGTTTCTCTCCTAGCTTTCGACTAGATGAATTGACTAAATTGTCTCTCCCCTTACCTCTTTTTCTTCTTGCTACTACATTGCAACAGAATAAAATAATTGCACTGTGGTGATGACTCTACAGCTCATAATGCAATACTTTTTTACTTAGATTTTCTTTAATTTTGATTGAAAACATCTACTTCATTATTTCTTGACCCCACTAATTCTTTGTCCTCTTAGCATTCTTTACTTTGCCATACTTCTGCAGCATGCTTCTTTAAATGGATAAAAAATAAAATAAAATGGTTTCCTCCTAGAGAATTTTGGCAGCAAATTGCTAAAACAAATCTGTGTCCATAAGGAGTGATTTTAAAATAAGAAATCTATTTGTATAAACAGAGAAAATAATGAAAATATTTAGAATCAGAAATGAACCTCTTTGGACTTTTTTGATATATAGGAAAACAAAAATATGGATTCCTTTCATAGTAGCATCTTTTAGTTTTCTGCTTAATACAGAACAGTTTATATTGACATTTAAAACTATATTTACATAAAGGATAAATACGCATCATCATTTTGCAAGTGTAAATATAGTTAAGTTTCTTCTCAATAAGTATAAGAGAACTCTAATTAAAAATGGGAAAAGTAAAACACTGAATGTTTAACCAACCTTTATGTCTATGAGATCCATCCATATCAGAAAATTCAATATGATTTTCATCAGCCCAGTAGAGTCTGTGGTTGACATAATCTATTGTAAGAGCCATAGGTCTAGCTATCTGTGTCTCTATGACAATAGTTTGATTGGAGCCATCCATTCCCACACGGCCAACATGAGGATACTCACAACAGTCAATCCAGTATAGATACCTAGGAAAATAAAAATGCAAAAATACCAATACATAATTGTAAAGAACTATTCAGTTAATTTTAGACATAATTAAGGCATTTTCCCATAATAGTTCTGTGCTATAAATAGTTTTGAAAAGTTCCTAGGGATTTCCTTCAATGAAAAATTCTACACATTAATGGCTTGCTATTTTGGTGAATGGGTCATTCTGTTAAATACTAATGAGCTTTTTAATCAAAATTTACATTATAAAAGAAAAAATGATAACAGGCTTTGAAAAACATTGGACTGCAGTTCTTCAATTTTGAAGAGGAGGGCTTTAAATTAGCTTCCACAGGGGATGGTATTCAAAACCCTCCAGCAACAGATCATGCAGTCCAGAGAAGAAAGGATTTGAAGAAGCAACTCAATTCTGGGAAAGGGCTAGCGAGCTACAGGACTGCAACAAGTGGCACAAAAGGGAAGCAAGGAAGTCAACATGCAAAATATGTCCAATACATGTGGATGGGCAGACTGAAGTGCTCTGGGTAAGAATACAAGGGGTGGGGGGTGGGGAAAGGGACTTAATGGTGGGTGTCTACTACAGACCACCCAACCAGGGGGAATAGCTGTACTGGGAATTCTCAGGTCAGCTCGCAGAAGCAGTTGAGTCAAGGGATGTGGCCATCATGGGTGACCTAAACTACCTGGACATCTGCTGGGAGAAGCAGTCAGCCAGGTCTGACCACTCATGTAAGTTCCTAGCTGAGATACAGGACCTCAACTTAATGCAGGAGGTGTACAGTCCCACCAGAAGAAATGTCTTGCTGGACATGGTCCTGGCCATAGGCAATGACCTGGGGAGGGGACTGAGGGTTCTTGACCATCTGGGTGATAGTCATCATTGCCTACTGGAATTCACTTTCCAGGGCAAAGTGTCAAAGACCTGTAGCAAGGCAGTAGCCCTTGACTTCATGATGGCCAATTTCAATGAGTTAAGGAGATTAGTAGCAGAGGCACTGAGGTCCCGGAGGGTACGGGAGTTGGGAGTCCAAGACGAGTGGTCGTTCCTTAAGAAGACAATCCTCTGAGCCCAAAGGGTGACAACCCCAATCAGAATCAAAGGGAGAAGAGTGCTCATAATCCCCCATGGCTCACCATAGGCATTCAGGAACATCTGAAAGCTAATAAGGAGGTGTACATCTGGCGAAAGGAAGAGGCTATCACCAAGGAGGATTATACCTCCATTGCTTGAGATGGTAGGGGGGCTATTAGAAAGGCTAAGGTGGAGACAGAATTAACACTAGCAACCAGGATCAAAGATAATAAGAAGTCCTTTTTTAAATACCTAAGGAGTAAAAAGAAGGCACTGGGTAAGGAACGTGGAGCCTCTGCAGGACACCCTAGGAAATCTGGTGGTCACACTAGATGACAAAGCTAATCTCTTTAATGATTTCTTTGCCTCCATTTTTCTGAGCAGGGACCAGGACATCTCCCCCACCAGGATTCCAGACAGACTCAAGAGAAGCACCACCAGGCCTAGGGTCAGGGAGGACCTAGTTAGGGATCTTCTGGTGGCACTGGAAATGTTTAAAGCAGCAGGTCAAGATCATCTCCACCCCAGGGTGCTGAGGGAATTGGCAGGGGTCATTGCAGGGCCCCTGGCACAGCTTTACAAGCACTCATGGTGCTCTGGCCAGGTGCCAGAGAACTGGAAAAAGGCCTTTGTGGTCCCCATTTTCAAGAAAGGGAGGAAGAAGGACCCAGGTAACTATAGGCCAGTTAGTCTTATCTTGGACCTGGGAAAGCGCTTTGAGAAAATTATCCAGGAGCATATCTGCGAGAGACCAGCAGGGGAGATTATGCTCAGGGGAAATCAATATGGGTTCATTAGGGGCAGCTCCTATCAGACCAACCTGGTTTCCTTTTATGATCAGGTCACAAAATCCTTGGATGCAGGTGTCGCGGTGGACATAGACTTTATGGATTTTTGGAAGGCCTTTGACACTGTCTCTCACCCCATTCTCATTAAAAAAAATAGGCAACTATGGCATTGATGCTTACACAGTCAGACAGGTCACAAATTGGCTAGAGGGCTGCACCCAGAGAGTGGTGGTGGATGGGTCATTTTCAACCTGGACAGTGGGCAGTGGGGTTCCGCAGGGCTCGGTCCTCGGGCCCGCACTGTTCAACATCTTCATCCATGATTTGGATGAGGGGGTGAAAAGCACCTTGTTCAAATTTGCACACGACGCTAAGATGTGGGCAGAGGTGGGCACTCTAGAAGGGAGGGACAGGCTACAACTAGATCTGGACAGGATACAGGGGTGGGCGGATGAGAATATGATGGGATTCAATACTGACAAGTGCAAGGTACTGCACCTAGGGAGAAAGAACCAGCACCATACCTACAGACTGGGGAACTCCCTTCTCAACAGCACAGAGGCAGAAAAGGATCTTGGAGTCATTATCAATTCCAAGATGAACATGGGCTGCCAATGTGAGGATGTGGTCAGTAAGGCTAAGTGCACCTTGTCATGCATCTACAGATGCATCACGAGAAGGTCCAAGGAGGTGATTCACCCCCTTTATGCAACATTGGTCAGGCCACAGTTGGAGTACTGTGTCCAGTTCTGGATGCCACACTTTAGGAGGGATGAGCACAGCATTGGGAGGGTCCACAGGAAGGCCACTCGCACGGTCAGGGGGAAGCAGGGCAGGCCATACCAGGAGAGGCTATGGGACCTGAACCTGTTCAGCTTCTACAAGAGAAGGCTGAGAGGGGATCAGGTGGCCATGTACAAACTGGTCAAGGGGGACCAGCAGGCAATGGGAGTCCCTGCTCCCCCACGCTCTACCAAGGGATAACAGCCATAAGTTGACTGAGAGTAGATTCAGGCTGAATATCAGGAGGTGCTACTTCACAGTCACGGCAGCTGGGATCTGGAACCAACTTCCAAGGGAAGTGGTGCTCACTCCTACCCTGGGGGTCTTCAAAAGGAGGCCAGATAATCACCTAGCCAGGGCCATTTCAACCCAGCATTCTTTCCTGCCTATGGCTGGAGCTTGGACTTGATGATCTGCTCAGGTCCCTTCCAGCCCTGTCAACTATGAGACTATGAAACTATGTATACAAATGTGAGATGTATAAGTAATAAACAATATAACCTGGAAGGTGCAGCCCATGAGTTGCCAGCTCTCACGAGCAACTCAGGCTCAACTGCAGCTACCACCTCCGCTCTCCCCAAGACAAAACGTAAAGTGTTTGTTGTGGGAGACTCCATCCTGAGGGGGACTGAGGAGGTAATCTTCTGCCCTGACCCCTTAGCCCAGGAAGTCTGCTGCTTCCCAGGAGCCCACATCCAAGATATTGCGGAGAAGATCCCTAAGCTACTCTGGCTCACAGACCACTATCCCATGCTCCTTATTCATGTGGGTGCCAATGACATGGCTCGGAGTGCTCTCAGCTGGGTCATGAGGCACTAGAGGGATTTGGGAGCGGGGCTAAAGAGTCTGGGGGCACAGGTGGTGTTCTCTTCAATCCTTCCAGTCTCGGGGCATGGGCTGAGGAGGGAGAGGAGGATCCAAGTAGTTAAGACTGCAGCACTGGTGTCATCGGGAAGGCTTTGGCTTCCATGACCACAGCCTGCTCTTCAGTGAGAGAGGCAACAAGCTGCTGGGAAGAGATGGCCTCCACCTCTCTTCCCTGGGGGAGGAGGCTCTCCTCAGCCAGACTGGCTGATGTCTCCACTGGGCTTTAAACTAAGCCCGCTAGGAGACGGGGGGGGACTACTGCCACTGCTGGCCCTCTGAGCAACCCTTGCAAAGCCAGCAGGCCAAGGCACTTAAGGGAGCCCACTCCTGCCCCAGCTCTAGTACAATCTGTAGGCAGTGCAAGAGCCCCCAAGGGGACACTTGCCTGCCTGTACACAAATGCCAGGAGCTTGGGGAATAAGCAGAAGAAACTCATCCTCCTGCTTAATTCAATAAATTATGATGTTATAGGGATAACAGAGACCTGGTGGGATTCCATGACTGGACCACGGGTATAGATGACTATAATCTGTATAGGAGGGATCGAGTAGATAAAAGGGGCGGGGGTGCAGCTATGTTAAGGAAAGCTATGCATCCCTGCAAGCTGATGTTGGCAACCAGGGTGGATGACTGGAGACTCTCTGGGTTAAAATCCATGGGGAACACAGCACAAGGGACACAATGGTGGGAATCTATTACAGACCTCCCACTCAAAGACAAGAGTTTGACAAGGAGTTCTCCTGGGAACTGGCTGAGGCTGCATGCTCCAGGACATTGGTTGTCATGGGTGACTTCAATTACCTGGACATCTCTTGAGAGAATCACTCAGCAAAATCCGAGTAGTCACAAAGCTTCCTATCATGAGTGGATGACCTCTACCTGACTCAAGAAGTCTAGGGGCCAATGAGAGGTAAAGTGCTGCTCGACCTGGTACTGGTTACTGGGGATCACCTTATCAGCGACCTAGCGATTGATGGGAAGCTGGGTGACAGCGACCACGAGCTGATCACCTTCACCATCCGCCGTAAAGCTGGCAAGTCAGTCAGCAACACGGAAGTCCTTGACTTCAGGAAAACCAACTTTGACAAGCTCAGGAGGCTTGTCAGTGAGGCCCTAAGGGACCACGACCCCAGGGGGAGGGGAGTTCAAGAAGAGTGGCTGTTCCTCAAGGGAGCAATCCTCAATGCACAAGATAATTCTATTCCATCTCAGAGGAAAGGCAGAAAGAGGGCACAGCAGCCCCACTGGCTCTCCTGGGATCTAGCAGACCTCCTGAGGCTAAAAAGAAAGGCCTACAAAGGACGAAGGATGGGATTCATCTCCAAGGAGGAATATTCTGCACAGTCCAGTCCTGAAGGGATCAAACCAGGAAAGCCAAGGCTGCAACTGAACTCCAACTAGCTTCAAGCATCAAGGACAATAAAAAGTCCTTTTTCAGATATGTGGGGAGCTGGAGGAAAAGCAAGGGCAACATTGGACCCCTGCTGAACCAGATGGGACAACTGACACCCAGGAAAAAGCCAACCTATTAAATGGGTACTTTGCATCACTTTCATCAGTCCGATGGGACACCCATGCCCACCATGGGACAAGGAGGTCCAGGTGAGGGAGATCCCCTGCCCTCATGAAGAAACACCTTGATAGACTGGATACCTTCAAGTCAGCTGGCCCTGACAATCTACAACTCAGGGTACTCAAGGAGCCGGCGAGCATCATAGCCCAGCCTCTGGCACTGATCTTTGAAAACTCTGGGTGCTCTGGTATAGTGCCTGAAGACTGGAAGAAGGCCAATGAGGTGCCTATCTTCAAGAAAGGGAGAAAAGTGGATCCGGCTAACTATAGGCCCATCAGCCTGACTTCTATCCCGGAGAAGATCTTAGAAAAGTTTATTGAAGAGGCCATCCTTAATGGACTGGCCAATGCCAACATCCTGAGGGATAGCCAGCACGGGTTTGTTGCAGGTAGGTCTTGCTTGACCAATCTCATTTCCTTCTATGACCAGGTGACCTATCA
>NW_017728949.1:71207184-71250965 GCF_001723895.1 Crocodylus porosus
TGATCTGATGGCCACCTATAAGTTTATCAGGGGTGACCACCAGGATCTGGGGGAACGTTTGTTCACCGGAGCGCCCCAAGGGATGACGAGGTCAAACGGTCACAAACTCCTGCAAGACCATTTCAGTCTGGACATAAGGAAGAATTTCTTTCCTGTCTGAGTCCTCAAGGTCTGGAACAGCTTGCCATCAGAGGTGGTTCAAGCACCTATACTGAACACCTTTAAGAGTAAATTGGATGCTTGTCTTGCTGGGATCCTATGACCCCAGCTTACTTCCTGCCCTTTGGACAGGGGGCTGGACTCGATTTTCTGAGGTCCCTTCCAGCCCTTATGTCTATGAAATCTATTAAAAGAACTATGATCTGACTGGCATTACTGAGACCTGGTATCCCAGCTCTTAAAAACAGAACGTGAACATCAAGGGTTGCACTTTATTTCAAAAGGGCAGGGCTTGGAAAAATAGTGGTGGTGTTGCCTTATACGTCAAAAACACATACACTTGTTCCCTTGTTCAGGAGGAAAAAAGATGGCAAAGCAGGATGTTTCTGAGTGAAGATTAAAGGTGAAAGATGTAGCATCAATATAATGGTGGGAATTTATTATAGGCCACTTAATTAGGAAGGAGAGGTGGATAAGCCACTGATCAGGTGGGTGACAAATCTATCCAAAAGCTATGGGATGGTAATGATAGAAGACTTCAGTTTTCCGGACATCTGCTGGAAGAATAATGCAGCCACACTTAAAATGTTATGACCATTCCTAACTGCCAGTATGGAGCACAACTTTCTCTTCTAGAAAGTGGAGGATACAATTATGGGATCATCTATCTTGCATCTTGTCCTGACCAAGAGAGAAAATCTGATGGAGTCGATAGGCAACTTTGAATAAAGTGATCACAATACAATAGAATTTCAGGTCCTGAGACTGGGAAAGCATGAGGTCAGCAAACTCAGGACGCTAGATTTCAAAAAGGCAGATTTCATTTCACTCAAGGAGCTAATATGCATGGTGTAATGGGTGACTGAAGGATAAAGGTGCCCAGAAGTGCTGGGAGCATTTAGAGGGGCAAAGTATTGGAAGGCCAAAAAACCTGTTCTGATACGATGGAAGCAGAAGAAGACTGACAAGAGACCTATAAGGCTGCACAAGGAGCTTCTAAACAGGCAGTGAAAGAATGGCCAGGTCACCAAGGATATGTACCAGGAAATAGCAAAAACCTGCAGGGACAAAATTAGGTAGGCAGAGATAAAGAATGAGCTACACCTAGCAAAGGAGGTCAAGGACAAGAAAAAGAGGTTTATGAATTGGCCTGAATAGAAGGATTAAGGAAGTCATGAGTCCTTTGTTAACAAGCAAGGGGGAAACTCATAACCAAAAATATAAAGGCGGCAGAGCTACTCAACAGCAACTTCACAACAAAATTAAGCCACTTGACACTTAATAGGGATGATCTGGATAAGGAAGAGGACAAGCTGAAAGAGGAGATCAAAAAGATACAGTCAGAGAACTTTTGTTGCATCTGAATGAATTCAAGTCAGCAGGGAAGGATAAGCTTAATTCCAGGGACCTGAAGGAACTGGCAGAAAAGATCTCAGAGCGCTTGGCAATGATCTGCATAAAGGCGTGGGAGATGGGCCAGGTACCAGAGGACTGGAAAAGGGCCAACATAGTTCTCCTTATTAAAAAAGTAAAGGAGGAGGACTTAGGGAACTACAGATCAGTTCCTCAATTCCTGGGAAATTACTGGAGCATAGGCTAAGGAAGGCCATGTGCAAGCATTTGAAAAACAAATATTGTCAAACAAACCTGATCTCCTTCTTTGACAAAGTAACTACTTGAGTGGATGAAGGGAATCCTGTGGATATCGTGCATCTGGACTTCAGCAAGAATTCTGGCAAGGTCCCACATGACCTTCTTATAAACAAACTGGAAAAATGTGGGTTGAATCAAACTACCACAAAATGGACACATAACTGGCTCAATAGCCACAACTAACAGCTAATTATTAATGGGTCCATGTCAGAAATGCAGGTTTCTAATGGAGAGCCCCGGGATTCTGTCTTCGGCCCAGTGCTGTTTAATGTGCTTGTTAGTGATTTGGAAGCTGGCATAGGAAGTTCTTGAGCAAGTCTGCAGACAATAGGAAACTGGGAAGGATTGTGAACATCTTGGAGGATGCAAGAGCAGTTCTGAAGGATCTCAACAGATTGGAAAGTTGAGCTAAAGCTAATAGGATGAAATTCAATGTGGAAAAATGCAGGGTGTTACATTTTGAGAGGAATAATAAAAATCACAAAAACAAAATGGGAGACACCTCACTGGATGGCAAGTCTATGGAAAAGAATTTGGGAGTCTTTGTAGATCACAGACTCAATATGAGTCTGCAGTGTGATACAGATATACAAAAGATAAAAGCAGTTTTGGGCTGCATCAACAAAAGTATTAAGTGCAAGACATTGGAGGTGATAGTGCCTCTCTACTCAGCACTAGCTAGGCTTCATCTGGAGTACTGTGTGCGCAGTTGCATGCTCCACATTTTTAAAACAATGTGGAGATGTTAGAGAGAATCTAATAGTGGGCAACAAAGATGATAAAGGGCTTGGAAAGCAAGTTATATGAAGCAAGTTAGTCTGTTAGGTCTATATTGTGACAGGGTTGAGGATAGTCTTGCATAGAGTTCAGATTATGAATTGTAGAGGATGGTTTGGATAATGTCGATCCTACCCTCAGGTAGTTGGACTAGATGACCTACTTCTTTATGACTCTAATTATTGTCAATAACAACAGAAATGTTACCTCTCAAACAATTTTAGATAGTTTAAAAATATCGTTGCACAATGATACTTCCTGATACTTCACAAAACATCATTTTGATAGTCCCAATGTGCTGTTGCACAAGACATCTTTTCATCATGGACAACCTCCCATCTGTAGCAAGGCTGACAGATTTTCCAAAAAGAAAAACTGAGATAACTGACAGAGAAATTTAATGCCTATAGCTGAAGATATCTGACTGCACCTGAAAGCTTGCTAAAAGCTTTTTTTCCAACTACTCAATTGGTCTACTCAAAGAACCTTGCTTGCCAGAGAAATGTAAAACATCCCTAAAATGGTGAGAAATAAGAAAACAGCAAATATGTTGGGTATTCTGTTCCTGTGTTTTCCTCCTATTTGACAATATTCAACCATAATACAGAGCTTGTCTCATAATACAGATTTTACATAATTTTGTTGATGTACAGATAATCATTTCTTATCCATTGCCCATTGAGCCATAGTGGGAGAGAAAAAATTGCATTAATAGAACTGTTCACCCGAAATGCAGACATAAATGCAAGGATATATTATATTATTTCTTACTTGAACCTGTACCCTTTCCTTGTATTTGGCAGGTGGCAAGAACCTATACATTGTATTTTGTTCATTTTAAATCCTGGCCAAAAATATATCACCAAAAAATTACATTAACAAAATATGAGAGTCACTTGGTGTAATATGATCAAACTCTTCCATAAGGAGATGAAATGGAAGCAGGTACCTAGTCTCAAGGCTTTGGGAGTAGTTGAGGGTAGTGATGCACATGATTGTAATGGAACATTTTGGACTGTTTTTTATTAGCAAAATAATGAAACACATAATATAATTTGTTAGTGTGACGATAATTGGATATTGGGGAGCACTGGACTTGCATCTGAATACAAGGCTTTAACGTGTGGCCTAACAGAGCTGCTAACCACAAGGCAGAATGATAGCTAAGCCAGCCATTTGCTTATGCTAAGTAACCATCTTAACTGTGTTAACCATTTTTCTGGAAAAGCAGCAAGTAAGTCTGTGTAAGTTTGTATGCTTACAAAGTTTGTATGAGGTGACATTTTAGGAATGTGGAAGATGGTACAACATGAGACAGAAAAACAGATTGGAATGTGGAAAACAACACATAATTGGTAACAGAATCCAAGATGAACGTATATGAAAAGGTGAACGGTGACTGGTGAAGAAGCCTCCAGAAGCTTCCAGGTTTTGGTCAAAGTCTGCCCACTGACCGAAGAAGAGAAGTCAAAGTCTTAAACATGTGCTCATAGCAAAAAGACATGTAAATAAATGAAATGCATAGGCAATTCCACACTAATGAAGCAAACAGTAAACAGAGGCAGAGCTTGAGATGGGAGGAGAAATGGATGGAACAAAAGGAGGAACAGAGGTGGAATGAATGTTAATGAGTATAAACCAAAGTGTATAAATATGGGAAAAAAACTATTGTTCTGGGCATGTCCCCTAGTTCTTTGGACTGTATGTCTGTGAGGGACCTTTGTCCGAAGTTGTCTCCATTCTAAATAAAGCTGTTGAGAGCAATGTGTGCTGGTGTTTGCTCCCTGCTTGCTCTGACTAATGAGTAACAGGACCCATGAGCAATTGCAGCATCGTCTCCCTAGTCGCTGGCACCACATGGAGTTGGGGTCTAACATAATTCATTATCAGTTAAATAACAAAAGAGAATTTATAAAGAATATAGCAAAGATTACTAGAATGGAGAAAAAATTCAGTCCTGCTCAGAGATGTTTTTTAATGAAAGAGAGTTTGTATTTGTCTGAAAAAAAACAAGGCAAGGAGAGGGAGATTCTTCAGTAAGAATTTAAATAGGTGTGATGTTATATAAAAAACTTCTTCATATACCAGAGGCGGTGTGTATATACAGATACACAGGCATATTCACTGTGCAAAGATATGCAAGATGAGGTGACAACCTGGTAAGAGGGCTCCAGGTCCTCGACCAGCTGGGGAATAGTGATCATCGCTTGTTGAAAGTCACCATCCAGCGCAGGGTGTCAAGGGGCTGCAGCAGGGCCCTAGACTTTAAGAGGGCCAACTTCAATAAGTTGAGGATATTAGTGGGAGAGGTGCTGGGGTCCTCAAGGGTGAAGGTGAAGATACTCAGAGCCCAAGGGGTGACAATCCCAACAAGAAGCAAGAGGGGCAAGAGTGCCCAAAAGTCCCCCTGGCTCACCAGGGGCATTCATGAATGCCTGATTGCCAAAAAGGAGGTCACCAAAGAGGAATATATGTCCACCGCTTGGGTCTGCAGGGGGGCTGTTGGAAAAGCTAAGGGAGATATGGAACTAGGGCTAGTGTCAAGGATCAAAGATAATGGTTTCCCTGACCAAGTTTCCAGATAGACTCAGGAGAAATGCCGCTAGGCCTAAAGTTGTGGAGGACCAGGTTAGAGAGCTTCTGGAGGGGCTGGATGTGTTCAAATCAGCAGGTCCAGATGCTCTCCACCCCAGGGTGTTGAGGGAATTGACAAGGGTTATTGCGGGGCCCCTGTCACAGCTTTATGAGCACTCATGGTGCTCTGGCCAGGTGCCAGATGATTGGAAGAAAACCAACGTGGTCCCCATCTTCAAAAAAGGGAAGAGGGAGGACCCAGGCAACTATAGGTGCATTAGTCTTACTTTAATCCTGGGGAAACTCTTTGAGAAGATTATCAAGGAGCACGTCTGTGATGGGCCAGCAGCAGGGATGATGCTCAAGGGCAACCAGCATGTTTTCATTAGGGGCAGGTCCTGTCAGACCAACCTGATTGCCTTCTACAATCAGGTCACAAAAGCATTGGATGCAGGTGTCACCGTGGATGTAGCCTTTCTGAACTTCAGCAAGGCCTTTGACACTGTCTCCCACCCCATTCTCATTAAAAAACTAGGTGACTGTGGCATTTATGTCTACACAGTCAGATGGATTGCAAATTGGCTGAAGGGTTGTACTCAGAGGGTAGTGGTATATGGGTCTTTTTCGACTTGGAGGGAAGTGGGTAGTGGAGTCTCCCAGGGCTCGGTTCTTGGGCCCACACTGTTCAAATTCTTTATTAGTGACTTGGATGACGAAGTGAAAAGCAGCCTGTTTAAATTTGCTGATGATACCAAGATTTGGGGTGAGGTGGGCACACTAGTAGGGAAGGACAGATTACAGCAAGACCTGGACAGATTACAGAGGTGGGCTAATGAAAACAGGATGGGTTTCAATACTGACAAGTGCAGAGTGCTGCATTTGGGCAGTAGGAACCAACAGCACACTTATAAGCTGGGAAACTCTCTCTAGAGAGCCCGGTGGCAGAAAGAGATCTTGGAGTCATTGCTGACTCCAAGATGAACATGAGACAACAATGCGAGGTCACGATCAGTAGGGCTAACTGTACCTTGTGCATTCACAGCTGCATCTCAACCGGGGCCAAAGAGGTGATCCTTCCCCTCTATGCAGCACTGGTCAGACTGCAGTTGGAGTACTGTGTTCAGTTCTGGGCACCACACTTCAGGAGGGATATGGACAACATTGAGAGGGTCCAGAGGGCCACCCGCATGGTCCACGGACAGCAAGGCAGACCCTATGAAAAGACGCTACGGGACATCAACCTGGTCAGCCTTCACAAGAGCAGGCTGAGGGGGGACCTGGTGGCCATCTATAAACTCACTAGGGGGGACCAGCAGGGTTTGGGAGAGACTTTGTACCCCCTAGTGCACCCCAGGGTAACTAGGAATAACAGCCACAAATTGTTAGCTAGTAGGTTTAGACTAAATATCCAAAGCGACTACTTCACAGCCAGGGTGGCTAGGAACTGGAACCAACTTCCAAGGGAAGTGGTGATGGCTCCTACCCTGGGGGTCTTTGAGAGTAGGCTTGACATCTACCTGCCTCGGGTCATTTGAGCCCATTTTGTTCTCCTGCCCAGGGCAGGGGGTCAGACTTGATGATCTACAAGGTCCCTTCTGACCCTACGTCTATGAATCTTTGAATCTATGATATATTTTCTGTCATCTTCAACAAGATAAGCTATCTTAATAACACTTTTTGGACTATCAACTCTCTGTGTGATCACAAAGCACAATGTATAGTCTACTTTTACTCCTACTTTGTGCTTTCTCTCTCTTTCATTCAACTTTAATAAAACATCATTATAAATCAACCACAGACCCCAACAAATAGGTATTTACAAGTATGGAAGTATTATGAAAAGTGACTGTAAAAATAGCATTCTTGGATTATTAGCCTTTAGAGTTTTCAAATTAAATGTGAATTAATTATTATTTTTATTTGTTATATTATTCTCATAAGTGCCTAAGTTCCTGGGGTGCCTAGATTTAATTTTCAAAAGTGACATAAACATTCAGGAGTTTAAGGCCATGGACAAACATTAAAGAGAAGGCATGTGGGGATCTGATGTGGCAATTTTCACTTCTGTGGTGAATAGTGCATTCCCACAGCTGAGAACTCTGATCACTGGTTCAGATTAAACAGTTTATCATGTTTTATGAGTAATGTGTGTCAGGGGCCTCCAGGACGTCATGGCTACATTATTCCAACACTAGATACTTAGAGTTCATTGGCATCTTTTGCATCTTAGGTACTTTTGAAATGTATATCCAAGATGGCTTATTTCTACAGCAAACCATCAAATAATTGAGGCCTTATTGCACACTCAGCTGCATTTCCAACAATGGTTAGTGAGATTACATTATTATAAGTAAGGAAAAACATCATGTAAAGACATCAGACCAACTTCATGTTTCTTCATTAAATGCAAAACAACTCTACTAATACCAATAGAGTTATTTTTTTCTTATTTGCATTAGTATGAATGTAGACTTTAAAAATGAGCATGAGTAACAGAGGGCAGAATTTGAAGTTTATACATGGTTTCACTAATAGTTAAAGCTAGACAATACTCTTAACATAGGAAAGTGCATTTTTGATTTGGAGGAACAATTCACACACATATACATACACACACAATTTCACTTTGAAATGAAAAATTAAAATATTTTCAGATTAAACAACTCAAAAATTTATATTATATATATATGTTTTCAGATTAAACAACTATATATATAGATAGATATATATAATTTTTGAGTTGTTTAATCTGAAAATATTTTAATTTTTCATTTCAAAATGAAATTTGTTACTAAAAGTCCCTATATTATTTTTTTTAGAAAGGAACAGAACTTTTGATTTTGGTTTTAAAGAAAGGTTTATGATATTTATATTTTTCAGTGTGGCCAGCAGAATGAAATGAATTTTCTCTGAACAGTAGTGAGGACAAAGTTTTTTCTAGAATCTTCAAAAATAATAGAAAAGAGTGAAGAGAAAAAAAAATGACATAGGTTCTTGGCTGCTGCTAAGATTAATTTGTTTAAAAAATCCTCCAATTTTAATTCTAAATTAAGCATATATGGTAAGGAAAAAGAAAGATATGGAACCCCATAATGCAAAGTTTTAGTCACTTTGCCTGTTAGAACTGCACAATGAACAAAAGTTTATCGTCACCAAGGAATTGATGATTTTCTCCTTTCCATCAATCTTTCAGGCAATTACCATGAAACATCATTTAGCCATTAACTGACGAGAGCCTTCACTGCACAAGCTTCTTAATCCCCTGAAGCTGATAACTATGGTGACAGTCATTGGTAAAATGTCCCTTAGATTACCACCTGACAGAGGAGCACTTAAGGGTCAAGCTTTGCCAAAAGGGACATGACTCCTGGTCATTCCAGGATCTATTAAAAAGACCTGGTCCTGCATGTGAAAGAAGTACTTCTTGCCTCATTCACCTCCTCAATGTTTTCAATGTCCAATTAAAAATATATTCAAATTGTAAAGAAAATCTTGATTTACACATTAATAACATTTCTTCCCCATTTTTAAAACAAATGGAAATCTTGATGTCTTATTTTAAGAAGAAAATGCAGCCTTTGTTCCTGCAGGGAATTCCTTCAGGGGAATCAGGGAGCCAGTGGGGGCTGTGTAGGGGATTGGGGGGAAATGGGATCCATGGAAAGGATTGGGGGGACATGTGGGTTCCTGGAGGATTTGGCAGGATTGGGGGGATTGCAGGGTCCTTGGGGTGGGGCCTTCGGGGAACAGTAGCTCTCTCCTCCACCCCACAGGAACAGGGGCTAATTCTAGCCCCCTGATTCCCCACCACCACCAGCAAACCAACACACCTCTCCTTACTGGGACTTACTTTCTCAGTTTCTGCCATCAGTGAATGCTGATAAAACCAGCACTGGGAGTGGCTTTCAGGATGGGGAGGTTTGGTGGGCTTTGTAGAAGGGGGGTAGTTGGTCTCTGTGCCAGTCAGCTGTCCATCTGTGGGTGGCATGAGGGCCCAGGGAACTAAAAACAGGCCAGTGCCAAAGAAACAGGCAAAAAAAAGTGAGGTCCTGGAGCTGGGGCCAGCAGCTGGGCTTTTCTGGATCTGGGGCTGTGCTGGGAACTGTATAGACATTATCAGGTTAGCTTACGGTTAATCAGGTTGGGCATTTTTAGACAGATCAAACCTTCCTAGAACTTCTGTACAGTTTGCACTTAGATTCACCTAACTAGAGATCTAACTGTAAGGTCCACACTTGGGTGAACTAAGCTAGATTGGGTGGCCATTTTTAATGAGATCTAATCTCCCTCAACCTACTTTAACATCTGTATGTACCCTGAATGTCTTTATTTATGTTCTACACTATCTCAGAGGGTTCTGCCCAAACCTTATCATCTTGTGTTGCTGTTCTGCTTTTATTGTCTAGTATCAAGGAGGTGTTAGTTAATAAAGACGGTTTCCTTCTTCTTCCTTGTGTGATCTCTCCAGGACAAGAGACCACACAGATA
The DNA here is from genome assembly GCF_001723895.1 of Crocodylus porosus. Taxonomy (NCBI): domain Eukaryota; kingdom Metazoa; phylum Chordata; order Crocodylia; family Crocodylidae; genus Crocodylus; species Crocodylus porosus. The sequence continues at coordinate 71,216,836 of NW_017728949.1, forward strand.
TGCTAAACCATCATTTTTTTAAACATTAATCGTTAAAAATATCACAGTGCTGGTATGTTTGTATAAAGACTTGCAAATAAAAAAAATGCCAAAGCACTTCACAAAACCTACATGTCCAAAGCAGATAAAATGCAGCTCCAAACATCCTACAAGAGAGAAGGGCAGTACATGACAGAAAGCACCCTGTCAAAAAGCATGAGGAAGTGGGGGATTTTATCACACACTCCAATACAAAACCCTTTTCTTATTAAAAATGCTATGATAGTTTTCATAACCTTGCAGCATAGCTAGGACCTTAGTTCTGGATAGCTTATCTGAAGGGATGATCTGATCTACTGTAATATCATTTCAAATTGCACGGCAACTGCTTGATGATAAGAAATTGGAAAAAGTAATGATTTAATTCTGGCTTTGGCTATCCCCTAGTTTAAAGATATGTATTATTTGTACATTACTTTCTGTTGCTTTCACACAAGAAATGATAAAGCCTAGTTCTCCCCTAAGTGGCAAAAAAACTAGGCCAGGAACCTTGGTTTAAACTTCTTATCTTTTTGTAAGTTATTCTGCCAGGTAAGTGTTATGTTTTTGTTCTTTAAAAAGAGAGCATACGATACGCAAACAGGATGATCTTATACTACAATATTTATGTTGGTCTCAAGAGAAACAATACTATGGCAAGAGCCTTTTCCCTGGTCTCTATGGCTAAGTACGGAGAGTCCAAAAGCCCGAGGCTGAATTGATTCAATCTTCGCAGGTTAGTCTAAGCTGTGCAGATTGAACCAATAAGCAAGTGAACAGACATTCACTTTTGTTTCCACAAATGCAACCACATGCCTGCAGTGGCCTGGGCCAGAAGCTGGGAAATGCTAGAGCTGGAGCAGGCAGCTTGGGTAAAGGCTGCCAACCTGTGAGGGGGGGTTTGTGGCAGCGGTACAAAGCAACCTAACATGCTGGGAGAATGTGAGTAACTTGAATTTGGAGGGGATCTGGGACAGAAGTTCAATAGATCAATTTAGCCTAAATCAGTTAAGTCTGATACTACATCCATCCAGGTTAATCTTAAACTGGTTTGGGCCATTTTGAAAGCAGTTTACGTGCACTGAACTTCTGTTGTTACAGATTTGAAGAAGTTTTCAATCACTTATGCTGATTTATCTATAATTTCTGTCTCTAGCCCATATCCCCACCAACACCTATCCCCATCCCCACCTATTAATATGAAGTCAGGAATCTTCACACTTGAACCATGGAAACTGCTTGCAATCAGAAGTATGGTGATATTCCCTTTTGGGACACCCTAGACCAGTTTCTTCCTTTTTTCAGTGGTATTTGAAAAGATTATGAGGGCCCTGGGAACTAGAGATAGAAAAGAACTATTAATTTTCTTCCACTAAGGTGCTGTAAAAGGTTTATTCATCCTTCTAAAGCAGAAATCTCTTCACAAAAGAGAAAATAATACATGTTTAGTTCACTGTGGAAAGGAAAGCAATCTTTCTGTCCTCCATGAGTTAAGGACTATTAGGCAATGCTGCTTGGAAAAAGAAAGGGGTAAATTATTTAATGCCACTTTTTCCATCTCATAATTTGAATAACATTCTTATTAATGATGATGTGCACTGTAAACATCCAGTCAAGAGAAGAAATTGTAAGGTAAAGTATAAACCAGCTGTTAGAAATTTTCAGGTAAACTACTACAGACGTTTCAATGGACAACGTAAATACCCGTGAGTGTTTATTGGTGACTTGACTGTGCTTTTTGTTTATGAAGCAATAACTGAATACTGAGCTAAATAAACCCAGAGGGCAAATGCTGTGATATTACATTTATTGCCTCATAAACAGGAAGTGCTGTGAAGTTGTTATATGATAATGTCTCTTTCACTTAGGTTTTAATTTTTTTTCTGCTATAAGCTGACTGAAGTGCACATTTTTTATTTGGTTATTTCCAATAGAGGGTTAGTGTTTTACGGACAGGAATGACAATGAAGTCTCAGCTATGAGAAGCTTACAAGGAAATATTGATAAAGTCATGCTTGTCATGGGCCACATTATTTACTTAATTGATTTTTAAATTTTCCAATATAGAAGTGCCTGAGTTCATATAAATTCTCAAATGGACCCTAAGTTGTAAGGAACTCAGCCTACACATTTTAAGAACCTTTAAAAAACTATTCTCTACCAGTGAGTTACTAATTGTTCATGATCCTTGTGACTTCCATTATGACTAACCTTCGGAGCAAGAGCACAATGAAAAAAAATATATACTGGCCCTCAAAGTAGACCAAGAATCCTAAAGTAGATGGATGTTTCTGCAATGCATGACTACCAGTGAAACAATCGTGTTGATATTTAAATTTATACCTTAAGGCTTCATGTAGCACATCTTCTTTAAAGTTGTGACAATTCCAGCTTAATTCTGTCTTTTATGTACATTCAAGAAAGGCTGCCTGGGCTCTATTTACATTTGGAATAATATGTTTGAAGCCATAAGGATTAAGATTTTGTACATTTTCAGAGGAAGCTGATATTTATTACAGAAACCAACAGGGTCTGTAGAGAAGTGGCGTTACTGAATGTCACCGAGTACTGACTGACTTTAACTATTAATCTGTATAAAATAATTCTATTATATAACATACATGAAAGAAATGCAAAAGCTATTTTACTTAGGATAATAAGTGAATTTTTCATTCTTACAGTTCTATAAACAGAAAGCTGGAAAAAAGCTTTTTAAAGATGTATGTCACTTAAGTGCCTACAATTAATCTGGATAGCAGCAAACACAGGAAAGCTGAACATCTATGCTGCAATTCTCTGTAGCAGAAATTATCAATAAAAACCTGGCAAGTCTAAATGTTTCATATTCTGGAGGTAACCAGACCATCTATCAAGCTGCACTTTGAGGCCAAAAAAGTAAAGTATATGATATCCCTTATAAAGTCAATAAAACAATTAGGAGGCACTAATTGTAAGTAACAAATAACTATTTTTCATAACCTATATTCAACTCCATTACTATATCTATTTATGGCATAGGATGAGATGATAAACATTTTTATCCCTTGCAGCTTATAGATAGGCAATACTTTTGCAAATGTATTAATTAAAAAGATGAATTAATAATTTCTCTGTCCTGAGGAAAAAACAGTATTTGAGGACTTTAATATAGAAAATCATAATTAAATCACACATAATTATAATATTGCTCCATACCCATCTTGAGGATCTAATGACAGATCTCTAGGAAACTTCACCCTTTTGCTCACAAGAACCGTGGGGTATAAGCCGTTGAGTTTTGATACTTCAATAATCCTCTTTTCTGTGTCAGACCAATAGAGATTCTTTCCAATCCAGTCAACAGCTAGTGCATTGGGAACAGCTGTATTATGTACTACCTAGAATGATTCAAATGTAATAAGTTATCAACTTAAATACTTAGAATAAATTATAGTAAATTGATGTTTGCATGTGGCAATGCTGTTTCTTTTGCAGGAAAACACATACTTCACTTTAATGCCAAGATGTTAAAGAATGCGTATATAAGCATTCTTCATCAGGTAAACCAAAGAACATGCTTTGTTGAGAAAGGTGAGAATGATCCTCCTCCCTTTTGATAAGCCCTGACCTCCTGATAATCATCCCTTCTTTTGCTGTGTCTCTGCTAAACCTAAAAATCACTCACACACCCTCCAACTGTCTGTTTTTTATTATGCTGTACCTGGTTCCTGGAGATCAGACCTGAGGAAGAATGTCTTGCATTCAAAAACTTGTCTAACTTTATCCCAACTATATAATAAAATAAAATACGTCATCACGCTAAGACATCCTTACCTATTGCATAATTTCTGGACCACCACTCTTACATAACTGAGGAAAAAAAAACCTTGCAATCTCTGTGCCTAAATAATTCAATTGGCTGAAATCAGGAGTGCAATGAGAAGGCTTTTAAAAGAGTTCTGTTAGATAGCACTGTATGATGGGGATTAGCTGGAAATAGTATTGGCTAGGTCCTTCTTCTAAAAGGAATTGAGCCAATAGGTGAAGAGGCTGGCCTGCTCGGCCAGATGAGGATTCCTCTGCCGGCACAAAGCTGGCATCACTGGCTCTACATTGCCTCCTGAAAATCCTTGTATAGGCAGTGTTGGAACAGAGCATGGCTACCACCCTGCTGTGATCCACCAGCGTCTGCTTGGGGGAAGAGCGCCTTGGGACCCTTGTATCCAGTGGAACACAGAGCAGCCACAAATCTCCTCTAAATGCATTAGAGGCTGAATTGGCCATGACTTGACTTTAAGATTATGGGGTCACCAAGGGACTTAACACGTCTGACCTTGCCTCTGTGAGCTGTGCTCAGCAGAACTCAGCTACAGCCAAGCACTGAGTGAGCCCTACGAATGAAACTAACTTTAGTGCATATCATACACAATATTTAATGCAGCATTTTTTAATATGGGTGTTCAGTACTATAGACAAACTGCTGCTGTCCTCCTGTGCCCTGAACCCTTCACCAGAATATTTTCCTGTAAAACCAGCATCAGAGTATGCTCAAAAGTAAGAAATCCAAATTAACTTTCTTTAAGCTTCAAAATTTTACTTCTTTTTAAGTCTGTAACATAACACTATAATCAAATGAATTCAATAGGGAATCATCCTGTCCCTGAAAAATATCCAAGACTTTTAAAATACTACTATTGTATCCAATGATGATACTGTACACTTTAGCATATTATGTTCAGGTCTTTAGGGATTGTACACTGGAATATAAAATCAACATGCTATCAAGGAAACAGGCAGTACAATGTTATATATCCTACTGTATTTATCATACGTGGATTTCAAATATATTTTTACAATTCTGTTAAAATTGTAAAACATATACTTGAAAGCTTCAGTTTCTGGAAATAGTGTAAATAATTGAAAACGTAACATTGTCTGTTTCTTGCAAGACATTCTACTCCAAACATTGTTATGGGTATATTCATGGGTGTATTCTTTAAAGTATCTGATTAGATTAATTAAGATACCTACTATTTGATAGTCACCCTTAGATGCTGTCCTCATTTCAACCTCTTCTTTTTAACATGTGGACAAGGGAATCAAACATTTTTTTCCTAACACACTATTCTTCCCAACCATTTTAGTGGGGCATTGGAAAAATGGGTTATTATGGGAAAATAGCTCAAGGAACTTTTACAATTTAGACTGATGTGGTTACACTATCTGAAAGCAGTGACCCAAATAATTAGACTCTTCTCTCCACTGGCCTTCAGTCTGAAGGGGTACCAGAATTGCTTTTTCAGGGTTTTTCTAGTCATTCCAATAAATAATGTAGGTTTCTATTTAAAAAATATAAATGCATATTTCAAATCTATGTCTCTGCTTTCTTCTTCATTGTTCCACATGTGCGAGACTACATATTTCACTTGGATCTCATATATTACATAAAAGTTTATATGATTTTATATTTGACCCATGACTTTGAAACTTTGAAACTTCAACTCTTTAAACCTTTTCTCCATTGCTGGATAAAATAGATATATGAGACCACATCCAAATTCCTAAATAGAGAATATGAGGGTGGATAAGATGAAAAGATGTAATCTCCAGACATGGAAATATCTGGTGATAAATTTTCTGGAAAATTAATTTTCAGTTCAGGTTCATAACTTCTCCCCTACTCTGAGCCTTATGGAAAATGGTGAACATTAAACCAAACATGTATGAAAGGACAAAATAAAAAGATAACAGTGGTTATAGTTTGAAGGAAAAATATACCTCCCATCACAAACACCTATTTACAAAAATATCTTTATGCCATACTGTTTTATTAAAAGAATTATTTTCAGCAGATAGGAAGCCAAATATGTGATGCACAAGAAGAGTTACTAACCAAAGATCAGGCAAACCCTGATCATTCTGGTCATGGGAAGATTTAGGATTATGAAAAGCGGGGTGAAGATGATGTGATACATTGTCACACATAGCACAACACATTTTTTGCCTCTTAAAGAGAAACTAGGAGCTCTACTAATATATAGGGACCTAGTGCTATATTATAGGGCTGTGCAAAGCTTCAGTTGCTGATTCGATTCAGCAGAGAGTTGGCCCAATTCAGTGGCTGAATCTACAATTTTGAATTGAATCAGGAGATGCTTTAATCTCTCTGAATCAAATCAGAACCATCCAAATTGATTTGGAGAGATTCAGAAAGATTTGGAGACTCAGGCATAGACACAGCTTTAAATGTTTTTTCTACATTCCTCAATGTACCAGGCAGCTCATGAATGCTGAGATGCTGGGCCAGATGGAACATCCCACAGGAGTGCGGGGCAGTCCCCAGCATGCTCAGTAGCAGACCTGGACATGGACCAGAAGCAGTTCTGGTCCACTTCCTGGTCCACGGGGAAGCATACAGAGGAAGTTCCCTGCGTCTCCCCTGGCTCAGCAAATGGTGCCTCCTGGGTCTGCGGGGGCATCTGGGGATCCCCAACAGCTGATCGCCAAGCCAGGGGAGGCTGGGCGGGGAGGAGGGCTGGCATGCTTGGCAGTGGACCTGAAAGTGGACTGGAAGTACTTCCATTCCACTTCCAGGTTCACCACCAAGCACATGCCCCATCCCCCACATTGACCTGTGGGTTGCTCCATCTGTCCACCATTGCAGCATTCACCAGCCATGTTTGGCACCTCAAGCTATGTAGAAAAAACATTTAAAGCTGTGTCTATGGCTGAATCACTTTAATGGAATATGCACTAATTTGCTAGATTCTATATTCAATTTAAAAAGCAACCTAAATAAAAAAATTGTCAAAAGATATTGTTTCATTGGCCCTGTATTCATTAAATGTACATCTCTTATTCAAATTCATAAAGAAAAACATAGTTTTCTTGAGTGTCTCAACAGTGTCTCCAATACTTCAGGGTCAGTCATTTCTACATTCAAGTTAATATTACCACACCTAAATTAAGGTTTTCAGCTACAGCTCAAAACAGTCTACAGAGCTGTGAAATGGAAGAGACACATTACTAGGAATGGCTAAGAGATGGCTAAATGAGAAGAAAGAATATTTTGAACAGTGGAACATTAAAACCATTAAGGAGGAGAGATAGCCATTAACAACTGTAAAGTGAAGAGAATTTATTAGGAATCAGGTAGATTGTAATGAGCAGAGTAAACCTACCAACTTTGTGATTTCATGATTTTCATTGAAACTGCAAATTCAGTTTCTGCAAAAAGCCTGGTTCCCCCCAAAAAGTGCAAAAAAGGGAAAAAGGAAAAAAAAAAAAAAGAAGAAGAATAGCTACAAAACAGAAAGCAGAAGGAAGGCTTGGGATCCTGAAGCACAGGGCAGGGGGAGGGGAGGGAAAAGGGAACAAATCAAAGACTAAACTCCTAAATATAGACTCAGTTCAGGAGCCAGTCAGGGACCAGTCTGGGAGCTTGTAAAGAAACCCAACTTCCCCCTGCCCCCCCGCCTTTTTTTTTTTTGCTTTTATTTTTTTTATCATGAGTGCCCAGCCCAGTGCTGCCTGCCTGCCCTCCTGCCAAGGAGCCCATGTATTTTGGTAGCACCATACAAGAAGCTGCCTCCTCTCCTGGTGTGTGGTCAAGCCCATGGAAGCCATTAATAACATCCTAGATCGCTTGCTAACTTGCTGATTAATGGCTTCCATGGGCTTAATCCCCCGATCGAGCCCATGGAAACCATTAATGGACACATTATTATGCAAGTCTGGGGCACAATTAATGGCTTCCATGGGCTTAATCAAACCTGCAGAACCCATTAACCCCATCCTACACTGCTAAATAATGCAGTCTTCTATGGTCTTATTCTGGGAATTAAGTCCCCTGATTGGTCCATGACAGCCATTAACTGACATATTAGCAAGCCCGAGGTTGGAGCCATCTGCCAATCTCTGGGAAGGGATGGGACTCATGGGGTCTCTAGGCCAATCAGAGGCACAGGAGCTCTGCTGGGCTTCGCTCTGCTATAAAAATAGCACTGCCCTTCCGGACAGTTGGTTTTAAAATTTGGGTGGAACAAGAATCAAAGAGGCAGGGGGGAGTAATCGTGCTGCTCCACCCCCCCTCCACCCAATACATTCTTTTAATCATATCTAGTTATAACTTTCATGACAATGATCATTTTTCTACATTGTTGTCAATAAAGAAAATGCAAAGAAAAAGCAAACAAACCCAGCAACTGTTCTTGATCAGCTTGTCACCCGCTAGGAAATTGGAGTAAAGAAAAATTGAGGCGGGGACCATGTTGTGACTCTTTATCTGTTTTTTGCTTTGAGGTCCCTTAGGCTGGTTTGTTTAGGCTTTTTATTTGAAATTGTTTCTATATAATTAGAAAGTGGGATTTCTCACACACTTTCCTCAGACCATACAATAACTTGGATTGAAGTCCTCCTTTCCTCTTCTCTTTGAAGAGAACAAGGTTAAGAGAAAAGTCTAGGGATGTCCGTAAAAGAAATCATAGTGGAGGAAGATCAGAAATTAGATAGGATCCCCTGATGCTGTGTCTAGAAGGAGTAACCTTTTTAAAGACTATTGTCATGGTTTGGGGTCCTCAGGGTTGGCTGTGACGCCCTGGCAGCTCCGTGACCATGCAGCTCCAACCTGAGGGTCCCCGCTTGTCTTTCCTGCCATGTCTTGATGGTAAAAGAATGAATTGGGAGGCTGTCCATGGGGCTTTGTGTGGTCCTCGTCCACTGAACCCTACAAGAACTCACGGGTCCTTAGGCCCTTTGCCAGACCTCACTCCAATACTGTGCTGCACAGGGCACCTTGAGCCTTGTGGGCTAAATGCGTAGCTCTAATGCCATGCCCCAAGTCTCATGGGTGTTACATGAAAATTGCTACCTCTATTGGGGCCTCAGCCTACATGGCCTCCACCCCCCTAATCTAGCTAGGCCTTCTAGCCTAGACTCGTTGTGTTGGACCTAGCTTTAGGCCCTGATCAATCTTTTCCTGTCACTGGGACTTTTAGCCCTGTGTAGCTGCACCCCTCAGGCACCAGGCTATTTTGCCCTAGTCTGCTACACCCCTGTGGTGCTGGTTCCCTGGCCCTTATGTCACTGTGCCCCTCTGGCACTAGGCTCTCTGGCCTTCAACTGTCACACCCCTCAGGCACTACACCCTGGTCCTGTGTAGTTGCACTCCTCAGGTGCTGCGCCTTCTGGCCATAATCTCCTGCACCCCTCTGGTGCTGGGCTCTCCAACCCTTTGAGTGCTCTGTGTTTTGCACACACACCACCCACTACCAGCTCTATAACTATACAAGCCCCGAGCCAGCTGCTGGCAGGTCTTTGGGTGATCACATGCCCCTGCTGGGCACTGATGAGACTTCCATAACTCCTCTTACAGCCTCATCCCAAACCACCGGTTCAGACAACAACACAAACATAAGCCCCCGGGCTATAACATAACGATAATGATGGGAGCCTTACTTTGCCTTTATAAGAAAGCAAACTTCTCCCCTAGCCTAATGTGCCTCCTTGCCCTGAGTACTGTTTGTGCTCCTGGAACCTTATTAGTGCTGCAGGCAGTAGATCAAGCAGACAAATGTCTCTGGGCAGCTCTGTTGCACAGGAGCTCCTTCCCCTGGCAGTTGCTAGAGAACTAATCCCTACCAGCCACAGCCTTGCATTTATGTGTGTCCAGGGACCTGCCTTCTTCCAGTCAGCTGACAACCTGCAGGTGCTAGCTAATAACCTCATTAGTCTATTGCTCAGGCAACTCACAGCTGTGAGGCTCTGCCTAGCCTCTGGACTCCCTCTGTAGGATGCTTCTGTTCTTAAAGCAGCAGGTACATCTTAGTGCCCTGTGGCAATTATGATAGGAGTACTAGAATTTAAACCGCATCTGGAAGAATAGCTCTGTGGACTATGAGTAGCATGAAAGGGTTTGTTCATTAAGCTCTCTAAAAATATGCCAAGCAAACAGACCAACCATTTAATATCTGCCTGTGTTTCTTACACTGTTTTGCAATAAGGGAGATGGCTTACCAGGGAATATTAGAGTTCAGATTTGAGAAAAGGATTGGGAATGGAAAACAGTGCTTATTGGTTCCAAATTTAGGGGGGAAAAAAGTTTTAATTCAACAAAAGTGGCAAAACTTCTGCAGGGCTGAAATATGGGCTTAGCTTTGCTCCGGATTTTTCATAGTAATGATACTGAAATCTCTTTAATATCCAGGTAAATATCGAATATCATATGCAAAATTGGAGACGTTATACTCCAAAATGCTAAATCAATAGATGTTACACTGTTTCTGCTCATACACTTGGTTTGCGATTGACTTAAGTGTAACATAAAATATATACTAAACTCTATTTAAATTATGTGAATGGCTCCTGGATACTATTCTATTAGTCCGAGATATATTATTATACTGTTCATTTTCATTGTAGAAACTTTCATTAAATTTCACAGCTATCAGTTCTCAGATTTAATTGGGCCCATATTAGATGGGCACGCAAATGATTCAGGGACTTTAAACTATGTAAGACAAACATTAATCACAGTTCTAAGGGGTTTTTTTTCTAAAGACATCATACAGTATTTATTGTATTTGATCTTACCTTATCATTTAGTTATATTACCCTAACTGTGCTAATAATGTGCTAATGAAGTATTAGGAAAAAGATATCTTATTACATTTTACTTGCCAGCCCATAATGTGCAGATATATAAAACACACACTCATTAGTTGCATCCCTACAATAAAAAAACTCTTCCCAATATTCAACTATACTTCATTTTTGTAATTACATTATTAATAGTTACCAATTACCTTGATATCACTTCCATTCAAACACATTCTGTTTATTCTGCTGCCATTGGGTCTGCTGGAATCAATCCAATAGATGAACTCTTCTCTGTAATCAAAGTCTATTGCAATCACATTGTTTAATCCCTAAAAAAGGAAAAGAATCAAGTCTACTTCTTAACATATTTTAATATAATTATTTGATACCAATCAAAATGCAAGTAATCACTCCACTGTATTCATTGAAAACATTATACTTACTGTATACCTCTCAAGTATTATGTTTAATCTGTTTCCATATTTTATTACTAAATATATTCACAGTAGGAAACAAAAATTGGGATAGAAACCTATGGCACAGTTTATTGCTTCAGAGACAAAGATGATATTCTCTGAGACTAAATAAAATTGTGTCCTGTTTAATTAAAACTATTAAAATTAACATTAAGCTAAGTACTTCAGCTTTTATGTATATTTCTAAATAAACACATCTATTACTAATTTTAGCAAATACTACTTATATTTAGGTTAACTAAAGCAAAGGAAAAACTCTGTTAAGATTTCAAGAAAAGAATAGGAACTGGAATGCCATCTTCTCAATGGTATTAGCAGTTCTTGGGAAAGTATACATGCATTCGTGTTCAGTTATATAGCCAGGAATACCCAAACTGTTTACTACCATTAAAGACTAGTTTCCACTAAAGAACATTATACTATTTAGGAATCCAAAATGAATGAGTTGAAAACAAAGCATGAATTAAGTCTCTCCAAGGGGGAAGACTCATTTTTAAAGTTTTCCCTGAATGAGATTTTCTGAACAGAAACAAAAAAGAAAGGAAAGAAAAAGATGAAAGGTGGTCAACTGTGTGTCCTTCTAGCTGGCCTATTTTGTGATTATGCTATATAATGGACCTAACAGTTCACAACAGGTATGAAACCAGTATATCGTTGGAAGGGTTCTGTGGTTTGATATTAGAGATAGAAAGTTGCTTGATTTTACATGCCTGTGATTTCTAGGATTTATATTTTAAGTCCATTGTAAGCTGAAAAAATGTGTCTAGTAACACATCGGAAATGATTAATATTTTGGAGACTCCAAAGAAGTAGTTTCCCTTTTTCTCCTTTTCTAACAGCTGAGATGTGCTTTACTGCTTGGATGTTTACTGCTCTGTTAACTTCACTTGGGCTTGATGGGATGTGGAAAGGAAAATAGCTGTTATTTTTATTGTGCTACAGTAAGTATTCTGTGGACTGAAAATACCACTTACTGAACATTTGTAATTTCTCTCCCACCTTATAAAAAGGTAAATTCTATTATCTTGGGGCATAAAAATTCTTATCTGGCATCAGAAATCTTCTTTTGCCCATTTTGACTTCTGTCTAGTTAGTGGCAAAACCTACAATAATCTCCAGCTCTAATAAAAATAGTGATATCACCACCACCACCAAACCACCTTCATTGACTTGCACTTCTCTTTTTCACTATATTTAAAGACTGAAAAGCTGTGTGACATGATCTGGAGCAAGCACTACAGTACCTGAAGGATTGCTGAAAATCATATGATTGTATGTCACATGAATGGATCATAAGGTTTTAGAACTGATGAAAGTGCATCTATTGTTGGTGGAATTTATATGATGTAGCATGGGAAAGTACCTGTGGTACAATGGTAAAATACTAGGCAAGGTAAGAGTACAATAGGACTTCTTTCCAATAGGACTTCTTTCAAGTTGCCTTTCTGTTGTAGTCACTCTTTGTTATACCCCTTTTCACTTGTTTGCAATGTTTAGACATGCAATAAAAGACTGTTTAATGACTAAAAAGGAAAGTAATTTATTTCTGTTTTATATGGACAAACTAAAATTATATGGTCAGAATAAGGTTGATAAAACTGCAAAAATGGGAAGGCTAAAGGAATGCCATTCAAGTTAAACAAATGTACATATTTTTATATAATAAAAAGGAACTACATACTTATCACAGAACTTTGAAAAGGATAATCAGCTAATAGAAGATATCAGTCGTATCTGATATCATATGTATAAAAGGGTTTTTCAGAAGAAAGTTTGTGATGCAGAAATTAACAGAATATTGAAGAAAAAATATTTTGATGATTAGCATAACTCCTGAAAATGAAGTTCAATGTACAAGATATTGTTAAGACAACAAACATATATGCCACTCAAGTTATGTGATATAATTCACTTGCAGTAGTAAACTAGACAAAGTTTGATCTAAGGGAAATAGAAGAAGATGAAAGAGACTAGCACTGAATAAGACAATGAAAATCAACTCAAAATGAGTTAACATATTTTGATAGGAAGGTGGAGGAAAATGGTCGAGAACAACTCTTTATACTGTGGGATAATAACAAGAACATGTAATATCAATATGTAGGGACCAGCCAAATTCATGGTGAAAGTGAGATGTTCTGTGGCGACTGCAAGTTCCCCCACACACGTGAGATGCACATGGGGAACATGAAAGATTAAAGGAGCTACCATGCACTCTACTTCTGCCACGAATTCAGTAGGTCCCTAGCAGTAAGCTTTATGAGAAAAAGAAGTGTCAAGATCTTGTATCAGATTTCAAAACCAAATGAGGAATATATTCCAGCCAAAAGTAAGTCATCAGAAAAAACAACATTAAGAGATATGAATAGAAATAGATGGGGCAGAGGGTGGGGGGGGAAGTACATTGAAAGGGAGGTTTTCTTGTCGCATTGTTGTTATGTTTTTTAAACAAAAAACCATGAGATGAAAGTGACAAATCATAAGTGGCTTGTCAGAAGATATTTGAAAAAAGAAACAAAGCACCAGAAAGGCTAATCCGGTGAAGTATGTTAAAAGCAAAGCTAGTAGGAAAGATGTAAATCCAGAATATATAATCCATGGTCAGACTCCAGGGACTAATACTTGTATTATGAGAAGGTGCACCATGCTGGCTGGAGTACAAAGTTTAGTTGACAAAACTGGCAATATTGTGTATTAAGTGTTCTGCAGGAAGTATATGGTACAAATAGAGAAGCATTACCATAATAGGACAGATAAAACTATGGAGAGTAAATGCCTATAATATTATTTGATTGTTCAATAACTATTGTTCAGGAAGTATATTCTAGAAGACCAGATATGATAGTTATAAAAAAGGATGGATTTTTCATTTCCATTTGATAAGACTGCTCAGCTGCAAATGCATGAAAAAAGCCTAACAAATAAAATGCATTGTGATGCACTAGATTCCAAAATGAAGATTTTTAAGGCCACTGTATAAAATGGAAATCAGTTTTATTATATAAGATTATGGGGACTTTAAAAAGCAGCATTGATAGGTACTTCTAAAATACTGAGGAAATTGTTCACATTCAAAAATATTTGATGATGAAGGTTAAGTGTGATTCTGAGTCAGAGAAGATAAATAATAAACCCAATAGAAAGGTGTATGCAATCCTCTTTTTTTTTTTTTTTAGCTCTTCCATGTATCTAGGGAAAGCCTAGAGAGTTTGATGGCTGAGAGAGCAGACAGGGGAGGACAAAGGAGTATACACGCTGCATTTGCCAAATAAATTGCAGTGTGTGGAGGACAGGGAAAAGAGCTAGTACTGATCTGGAAAACGCTGCATAGCAAATAAATGGGCAGTGAACTACATCCTAACTCTTGCTCTTTTTCTTCTGAGCTTTTATTGAGTGGTTAAGTTACAGAAGCACAGATCATAGTGGTAGAGGAGAGTGGTTGCTCTCATTTGACAACAGGTCTACTCTCTGTCTGTTTGCTGTTCTTCTCAGTGCCTAAAAAAGAGGAGGAACCTGGCAAATCAATGATCTCCTGAGGATACATGGAGTGAGAGGCAAAGACAAAAAAGATAGCCTCAAGAGGAAGATACCTCAAATGTTATGATGGCTCAGCCTCCTTCCCTCTTTTAAAATCTAGACTGCTTTAAAGACACAATCATTTTGAGAGCAAAGGCTAATATCTTCAAAAGCAGCAGTTTCAACCACTCGGACTGGTGAAATGTGGGGACTCATATGATAACAGAGGAACCAAAATTCAAATGTTCTTCCTGTTTGGAGTTGTCCCTAATAGTCTGATGAAGACTGATGAAGTACAGTTGCCAATAACACCCATTGGGAAGCACTGTATTGTTGCTCTTTGGCCTATTAGGAATTTCTAGGACTCAAATCTATCAGCAAAGAAAAGAGCAAAGGGTTTGTGTTGAGACCAATTCTGTTTAACATATTAAAAAATGATCAGGAAAAGGGGATGAACAACAAGGTGGCCAGATACACCGATGAAACAAATTATTCAAAGTGATAAAGAACAAGTGATAAAGAACTACAGAAGAATCTGGCCCTACCGAGTGATTGGGCCACTAAATGGCAGATGAAATTCAATGTAAATACATGTAAAGTGAGGCACCTGGGCAAACATAACCTGCACTATACCTACATTATGACGGGCTATATATAAGCTGTTACCACACACGGAAGAAATTTGGAAGTCATTGTGGGCAGTTCATTAAACACATCTCAGTGCTCAGCAGCCATCAAAAAGGCAAATAAAATGTTCGGGATTATTAAGAAGGGAATCATAAAACAGAATATCATTATGCCCCTTTATCAATCCATTGTGCATCTATACCTTGAATACTATGCCCAGTTCTTGTCTCCACATATCAAAAAGGATACAAAAGAACTAGAGAAAGTACAGAGAAGGGCAACAAGGAAGATAAGTGATATGGAGGGGCTTCCATATGAGGAGAGAGTAAAGAGTCCAGGACTCTCCAATTAAATAGTCACTTGAGAGGATTATATGACAAGGATTTATAAAATACTGAATGGTGAAGAGGAAGTCAATAGGGATTTATTAGCTGCTCTCCCTGACAGTGCAAGATCCATGGGTCAACAAAATGAAACTTGTAGTATGTTTAAAACTAAAAAAAGGACTTTTTTTGTCCACACAGAACACAGCCCCACTGGGCCAGTCAGCATGGAAGCAGAGAAAACCCCCACTGCACAGGGCACCCTCCCCCCCCCACAGTGGTTCTGGCTGGGTTGGGGGGCCAGGGCGGGAACAGGTGCCTTTGCCACCACTGCACTGCTGCAGCAGCTGTGGCAATGGGCAGGGCTGAGGAGAGACTCGCTGCTGGCTTCCCCTGCCCTGCAGCTGACGGGGGGGTGGGGGGGAAGGGGAGAATGTGCCCAGCAGCCAGTCAGATGTACCCTGTGGATTGGCTGGGCTCGACTGCCTTTGGCAGTGTCTGGCATGCTGGGAGGCATGCAGCAGCACTCCCAGCCTGCTGCTGTGAGCCAGTGCTGGCATCCCTGCACCCCGCTTCCCCTCCCAGGTGAAGGAACATACATTCTGTTCCCTCCTGATCTATTCTTCGCAGCTTAGAGAAACCAGCGAAGGTTTGATCAATTCCATCTCGGGCTTCCTGCTCATCTGTATTTAATCTAAAGGACAGTTCTTACGTTACGTTCCCAAGGCAGCGATCGGCCTAGGTTCTTCAGAAGAATTTCAGAGTACGAAAAACTCAACATCATGTTTGCTATGCTCACAAATAGAGCTCCAGGGGGGCAGAGTGTTTAATAAAAGGTAGTTATTTTGGTAAACAGTGCTATTTGAAAATTGAACACTTTTCCTTGTGATGTTAGAGCATATGGCTCTCTGTCACATGCAGTCAGAAGAAATCATGGCTCTGCATATTGCTGCTCTTAATCTCTACTGAGGATTTTCAAGTATTTTTGTAACTATACAATTAGTTCTCCAACAAGTAACTCATTTTTATGAAAAACAGATTTTCAAAGTATGATCTATGGCAAGTAACTACACTTGGGTGAAGCATAAAGGCATCAAAGCAGAAAAGTGCTGAAACAAAAGCTCTATATTTAGTAGGTATCTGTGTTTCTTTTTTGGAAGTTTTTTCTCAGAAATTAAGAAAGTTTTCTTCTGGTATGTTTACAATAATTTAGACTAAATTTTAATACTTTGAGGTATATATATGTTGGAATAATTTACAATATAGAAAATCTTTGATCTTTTTATAAATTGCAGGGCTAAATAAAAATAAATTTGGATTCTGACAGTAATTAGACTAGTAATACACGCAGAGATAATCACCTCTGTTTTTTAAAGCTAAAAATACACAGGTTGTAAATAAGTGTTGCAAGAGGACAGGATAATAAGTAATGCAATACACTGCTGAGAATCACTTTGGAATTCAGAATGACTCAAGGAACAACTGCCTGAGTATTAATACAAGTCAATATAACAGACAATAAGCAGTTTAAGAAATTGTAAAATTATTGTATATATGAGGATATTGCAGTTGTTCTGTGATACCTACAGTGCCAATTGTAGAATTAGCTCTCTCTCAACTGCACATTTTAAAGACTAATAAGACTTTAAAAATTAAACTTAGAGCATGTTACTATGATTATACCTGTTTCAACAAAGTGTAGTTGGATCCATCAGTGCTAATTTTTCTTATCTCATGATGATCAGCCAGAATTAAGAAAGGTTCCTCATCTAAACCCCAGAAGAAAGAATATATTAGACTAGCTTTTAAGTTAATTTATGGAAATTCAGGAATATAATGCTGAAATACAGATGGGCTTGAAAAATAAAATGTTACATGCTCCGACCAATGGTATGAATGAAAGAAATATTTAAAACATTCAAATGTTCCAAGAACAATCAATGATGCAGTATAAAAATGAACAAAGCAGTCAATTAGTATATATCTTTCAATGTGATTTAACTTTGCCTTTATAATAGAGAGAGGAACCATTTTAAAATGAACGATCATTTGATGTCCAAGCTGAATGTAAAGAGCATTTTACATGAGTTATTTTGATCTTTAAAGATCAGGTAATAAATAATAGTAATAGAGACTGGAAATTTCAAATTGTGTGACAGATTATAATATAACATAATATAATATAATCTTGAAACTATATTATTGATAATACAGACTGAAAAAATATATTTCATTTCAATAATTCTGAGGTGTCAAACTCACCTTTGTCCCTGGCCTGGATCCAAACCAGGGAGCCCCTTGCAGGCTGGACCCAGCAGCAGTGGACATAGTGGCAGCTTGCTATGCAGCAGTGGCAGCAGCAGTTCTGACTCTAATTTGGGGCACATGGTGACAGTTCCAGCTGCTGCTGCATGATTCAAGTTGGAGCTGAAGCTACTGCTGCTGCATGGCCCACACCCTGGTGACAACTCAAGCTGTGGCTCCAGCATACGGCACACAGTGGGCGCTGGCTGCCAGTGAGTTAAAACCATGGCAGTAGCAACAAGCAAAGTAACCAGAGAGTGACTGGGGCTGCCAACTGCTGCTGATGGTTATGTCCCCTGGGGCCTGAGGGCTCAGATTCTGTGGCATACCCCTTTCTTATCCTCTTTTAATATCAATACAGTGGCTCCATGGACTGGATTTGACCCATGTGCCATATGTTTGATGTCTCTGCAGTAACTGTTTATCACTGTGGAGGGTATTGTGCGCTGCTGTTGCACACAAAAGGCAATTTGATGGCATTTCATATGACATTTTAAAGGCTTTCTTAAGTCAGCAAACAGCGAAAAACACTGCCTCTGACCATCTTAATTCACTATTACTGGAGCTCTGTGAGCTTCACCCTCCTCCCCCCCATTTTATCATTTCCAGATTTCTCTGACCCAGATTTCATTCTCTTATTCCCAGATTTCTTTAAATGTTTATCCCACTATTCCATTAATAGATTCAAACACCTATGACATACAGAGCAGCAAAATCTCATTTTCTCTTTTTATCTTAACTGTTATTAATGTTTGATTGAAGACCAATCAGAAAGAATAGAGAATGATTAATATTATAAATGAAGAAGTCAATTAATCTTGATATCAGCTTATAAAAATAGTGAAAACATGTATGAAAATAGTGTGCTGTACAATGTACAACCACTTCAAAATCAATGTACAATCACTTTTACAGCCCATCTACCTCACCAATTAAACTTATAAAACACTCTCCACATTTTAGATGTTTGAAATATCACTAAATTAGCTTTCCAAGTAGGCTTATGGAGACAAACCACCATGGTGGGGTGAAGAGACAAGGTCATATTTTAGGTTATAGTAACTGGTAGTTGGGCCTCCAACAGGTTGGCAATTCCTCTTACAGCTCTGATAGCTGTAATAGTGGTGACTTCTCCTTAACTCTTTCAACACAATTTTAGTACACTTTTCTTCCTATTGTCTGGTCCAACCCTTCCTTTCAAGTGTCTGATATATATCTTTAAGTTTATAAGCGCCTTGTAAAAGATGAGATCCAAATAAATCAGATCCCCTATCTTTGAAGCTCCCCTTTAATATTCCTCTTAATTCTCAGAGAAGCAGCAGGGACAAGACACTCTGAAATTTAGGAGACCAGGACCTCCTGCCTTTGAGACACAAAGTGGACTATTATTGGAAA
The DNA here is from genome assembly GCF_001723895.1 of Crocodylus porosus. Lineage (NCBI taxonomy): Eukaryota > Metazoa > Chordata > Crocodylia > Crocodylidae > Crocodylus > Crocodylus porosus. The sequence goes on from NW_017728949.1 coordinate 71,236,070, forward strand.
AACTTGTCTGGAGGGAGGTGGTCAGGACATAAAGAGGTTATCTACTTGTACAATAGATAAGAGGATTTCCAGCATGTTGGGAAGAGTTTAGCAGAAGAGGGATACAGTGTGTTCTGTTTCTGGATGGGAAAGGCTTATAACCAGCAGCTCCCAATCCTCCTATTGACAATCGTTGACCTCTTTTTCCTTAGTACGCTGACCCAGTGTAATTAGATTAGCTAACATATGTCAGGAACTAACACGTACAGAGCAAATAAAGAGATAACTCAGTTTTTTTGTAGATGTACAACTGTCTTGTGCATCCTGCCCAAAACAATCATCCTGTGCTGTCTAGAAATAATGTGGTAGCGATGCTTTCTATTGTGAATTAGGTTTTTGCTAGACCACAAAGATCATAATATTTTCTTTTACCTCTTTTTCATGTTTAACTTTCTCCACTAAAATACTGGGGAAATGGAAGCAAAAACATCAGCAAGATTTTAAAAAAATGTACAGTAATTACCTGTAATGTTTTACCATTATCATGTGACCATAAACCAGGGAATATAAGGTGGTGTTTTTCTTTTCTGTTTCTAAAATTTCCCACTGACTTTTGCAGACTCAGTAATTCACACTACCATAACCTGACAAAGCATGTGAGCAGAACAAATGATAAATACAGAACCTATTCTTACTTTTAAACTGGTTGCACTGAATGTATATTTCTTTTTCTGACAGAAAAGAGAATATGTTCATTTTGCTAATCAATAGTTTGTTATTCAGCAGAAATCCCATACCAATACAGATTTCAGACTTAAAATAGTAAAGTTAATGGAATACAGATTTCATAAATAACTTTACATAAAATATTATACCTGAAAGAGATTTACAACCATTTAGGTTATCAGGTTGTACTTCATACCCATCTGCACACAAACATTTGTAGGTTCCATATGTATTGATGCATTGCTGGCTACAGGGAAAGCCAGTTGAACATTCATCAATGTCTACACACGTTTTACCATCATCCTTCAGCCGGAATCCGGGCCAGCATTTGCACTGGGAAAGAAAAACAGGAATGTTCATTCTAAATTATTATTGTAAATTTTTGTGCGCCATAATTTACTCAGAACGGATTAAAAAGATCAGAAATTTAAGCCTGTTCCATGTTTCCTTGCCACTCTCTTAACAATGGCATACCTTTAGAAGAACCCTTCATGACTCACTGGTTTAATGTTAGGAAAACTTTGTTCTGTAACCTGAAATTCTCAAATGGCACATTAATGTTTGTTAATCTTTCTTAAAGAAGTATTAGGCCTTCCTGTTTTTCTATTTAATTACAGCTATTTAGTGACTTAAGGTCTTAAGAAGAGTCAACGTTTAGACTTAACTAGAATGCCAAACATGTAAGATACACGGTCTAAAAAAATGGTTACTTACTCTACCAAAAGCAAGGGCAATTTGTTGGGTTACTAAAACTGACTTCAGAATAAAGTTAAGAGGATCAGCTCTTGATTCCACAGCATCAAGAATCTTTCTGTAATAGGACAAATTTAGTACAATGATTTTTGGCATCATTGCTCACCCTCAAGCTTCAGCAAATACTTGCTTTGGATTTCCAGTTCACATGGCATTCACCTATGCCTCAGCTTGCCAGGCTTCACCTACTCTGCATGAATGGTAATTGAACAAATTACCTTTGTAATTTGTCTAGCCAACAAGTTTTGCCTAAACATAAGGAGTCATTATTAAATTAAGTGGAAGATCCTCTCCAGGTTTTCAATAAAGTACTGTTTTCTTCATCTCTTCCAACTATGAAAGTAGTGATAGATTTTTTTCACACTTGTGCTGGAAGATCCCCAAGCTGACTTAGTAGTAATCATTTACTTACAGCTTTCACTAAAACAATTGGGATGGCTTTCAGACATAAGCCCTTTGGACTACAAACAAAACTGGTCTTCTCATAATCTTGCTAGAGCACTGAGATATCTTTTTAGCCTGAAGTGAATTGGGAATAAGGACTACAGGATTAGAGAATTGAAAATAAATAGAAAATGCCACATGAACTATCTTTATAGCCCAGTGATCTGAGGCAAGACCACTCTATGCTCCTGTAAATTAGAAAAGACAGTTGCCATAGGGGTAGGCAGAAGAGAATACATCCTCCGAAGGCTTGATTTGGTTCTGAATAACAGTATCAATTTTTTTGTCTTGAAGTACACTCAGGGGCTAAATACAGATATTCAGAGGTATTAGGAGGAGGTCAAATTGGTTCAGAATGGCTGCTCAGTATCAGCTAAGTCAGGATGAGCTACAGGGAGGGGGTTTGAGGGCAAGTATGTTGGAGGGGAACAGGAGTCCAACAGAGAATGAGGAGCAGACCCACCCTGTGAGGGGTGCAAGGGCAATTGAGTCCTGTGGGTGGTATGTGGGGGCAGGCACTACTTGTGGGTAGGATGAGAGGACAGGTGCAACCCAAGGGATGGGTGGGGGGACAGGGAGACATGACCTGCACATGGGTGGGGGACAGGCATGAGCTGTGAAGGGTGGGGAAGCAGATGTGACCTGAAGTCATGGGGGCAGCATGAACTGTCGGGTTTTGCTGGGGTCTGAGAGTGTAAGGCAGGATAAGGGAGCCTTGCAGGATCCATGGGGGAGTTTGAGGGACCAGGGGCTATATTTAGCTCCCCAACCCTCCCAATGAACCTACGCCATTATCCTTCCTATCTCTCGCTGCACAAGGACTGACTTGCTTGGCTCTGGCAGTGGTGAACACAGATAGAAGCAGCTTCATCCAGAGCAACTTGTGGGGTGGGGGACCAGCTGATCCAGAGGGGAGCATATGGCTGAGAAGCAAGAAATAGCTCAGTGCAGGAGAGGAGGTTAAAAAAGCAGCCCCAGAGCTTGGGTCCAGCAGCTGGGTTTTCCCAGACATGGGGCTGTGCAGAGAAAGTGTACAAAAAAGTTTCACCCACCAGTTTGATCTAAATCAAATATGCTTTATACTACATCAATACATATTTATCTTAAACTGGATTCCACATTTTTTAGACTAGCTTGTATGCGTGGAATGTCTGTACAGTTACAGGCTTAAACTGATTGCCGGTCACTGAGACTGAATCTGTAAGTGTAAGGTTTGCACTGAGATGATCTAAGTTTAAATTGGGAGGCCATTCTGAACCTGATTTAACTACCGCAAATGTCTGTACTTAGCCTTGATAAATGCTTGCAGATGAAAAGGTATGGGATCTCTTTCACTGATATCTAAAGCAGAGAACCTCAGTTTTAAGACAGCATGTGGTCTTCCAGTTACTGGCATATTGAATCTAAAGGACTGAATGGGGATAGAGTACTTCATTAATCTTGATTTAGGAAAAGTCCCAGCCTTTAAACGGAAAGTCTTCTATCGTTGTCTGTCCCTCCTCTTGTATTCCTGAAGACTACAACCTTGAAGGCACTGGATGTAGCCATAGATCAATCCACCATGTACAATTCATGTAACTTTGCCTGTAAAATTGTCTGGGCTGCCACATTCCATGATACTAGACTTCAGCTATTATTCTTTTTTGGCTTTTTTCTTGACAAAACTGTGGTAGCCTGTGCCAGTTTAGATAGAAGATAGGATAGAGATAAACTTTATAGACTAATTAAATTAAATTGGCACATAAGCTTTTGTGAGCCTGAGCATCTGAACAGGTGAAGTGTGCTTGGGATCAAGAAAGCTCGTGAATCTCCAATTTAGTTAGTCTATAACAGAGGTGGGCAATTATTTGGGACTGCAGGACACTTAGGCAGTTCTGGAAGGCTGCTGTGCCCCAGTCAGCACCTCCTGCTATGCAACAGCCTGGAGTCCACGCACCTTGTGGCTCCTCCCCACCACTGCCTACAGCGCACAGCCCCAGCCCTGACTGTGGCCAGCTTTACCCACTCCAGACCTGCCCCCACCAGCCACTTTTCCCCTGCTCCAAGCAGCAGCTTCTGCCTGGCCACTGCTCAACGTAGGCCAATGTTTACATCCCATGTTTACAGTTAAGGCTCCTCAGAAGATCAGTGTAGGTAAGTAGACATGGAAAACCTTACCAAAAATGCCCATATCTCCCTCCGTATAAATGAGCTAGTCCATCAATGACTTGCTTGCTTTTCCCTCAAGCCACTATGTAATTTCTCTGATCCTGACACTTTATACAAGTAGTCCATTAATCTCAATGCTCAGTCCTGTAGTCGTGCACAGAGAGAGCTGACCAACAGATGACATTAGAATAATGCCCAAGAACTTCTGATATATATCTATGTAAATACATATAATTGTTTCCTTTTCCTTCTCTGCCCTGCATCCTCTGATTGTTTGTGTTGGTGCTGAATGTATGACCAGATACCTTGTTCCAGGTAGATCTAAACCCTCAGACTAACCACAACCTTGCCATAGGCAACCTTGATAATAGGCACATTTTATCGATACACAGTGATAGCAGGTAAGAGTAATGCAAACAATTCTATATCTAGAATAGATATATGCATTACTTTAATGAATATCTACTTCACCTGCAAGACAACCTCCAAAAGCACACTTCTCAATACCATTTTCTAACCATAAATCTGTTGCAGATACTTCTTACATCTTTCTGTCATTAGACTGTAAACACATCAGGATGTGAATCATGTTTTCCTCTGTGGTCCTATCTTACTTAGCCCAAAGGTATGCTCATTCTGATTATAGCTTCTTTAACTGTTGCCCTATTAGAAACAACAAATTATTATTTTGCTGAGTTTATTTTACTATGAGACAGGTCCAGCCTTGAAGAGTCAGGAGTCTCTAACGTATCACCTCTCCTGCTTTCTGATTGTGGGCTAACAAGTTGTTGTTTTGCATGCTTTAGACCACAACTGCATGGAGGAAGGAGTAACAAATGCCCAGCATCTATTTATAAACCAAAAATATTTTTCTTAAAGCAAAAATGTTACAGATCACGTACTGTAGGTTTTTCCTTTTATATTTTTGATTTTACCTTCAAATAAACTTTGGAATTGGGGAGAAAGGACTTCTTGGACTTAGACGTACACTTCTTAAGCTCTATATTCCCTTTGGGCATAGACAGTTATAGCAATTGTTTCAATAGCAATGGATATTGATAAAAGCTGTTACGATACAGCTGTTACGTCTACATGATTCTATTACAGCTGTAACCCTATTTCATAAATAACAACTGGATGACAATAACTTACTATCCATGGACAAAAAACGAGGTGAAGTTAATTCAATAAGGCAAGATTTTTCGCTACTAAAAAGAAACCAAGGTTTTTGGTTTTTCAAATACAATCCAACCATTTTGGAAGTTCTAAGAGTCTAGACAAAAAGTTCAAGCATCCATGAAGGATCAAGTTCTTTAGTCTTCATAGCCACTGATTTTCTTACTCAAGCATTCATTCACATTGTAGTTTGTCTCATCAGATCCCTCACTACAACCCTGGCCCAAACACCAGTGGTAGCATAATGATATAAAATTATTAGTGAGATGTTCCAAGTCTCCCTCGTTCTATTAAAAAGATCAGACCAATATTGAATCTGGCCCTTAGGACTCCTCTAGAAGTTCAATTTATGCTATGATTACTGTGTTTATCACAGCATAAATGGAAAAGATACTACATGGCCACCCAGTTGAAGGTGCCATGAAATGGCAAACCAGGCATAAAAATTTTCTACATGTTCTATAGGTTCTATATATACAAAATGTTCTACATGCTATATAATGAAGACCTTTTTTTTGCAAGTGTTTTATTGGACTAACTGCATAGTTGGGATAAAGTTAAACTGGTTTGTGGGGTGCCTTAAATTGAATGCATGTCAGGTCGTGGGCCAGGGCCAAAGATCAACTGATTGTCGACTTCAGCCAATGGACTGCACCGGGGTCTCGAATTTGCCTTAACACTGGGGATGAATCAGCTGTTTACTGGCCCAGCCTTGGACTTGCAGACACATTGCTTTCAACTTGCCATGATCCTAGGTTTGCCCTCCACTGGAAAGTAGAAAGAACACATTTGGGTTTTAGTTCCTGATACCGAAATTGCAGCTTCTGCCATGCATGTGTACCATGGCAGCAGGTGTGATTATTAGGACAGGGGATCAGATCACACAGAGCCTTTATCACACAGAGCCTTTAATGAATGCGTGTCTGCCTCTACATATCTATTTTCAAGTTAACAGAATAATTAATGTTTGGTCATTTCCTTAGAATCTGAGAACAGGCTTTTCCAAGTTTCTCAGAAAAAATAATTAAGTGACAGAGAGAGGAAAGTTGCTAGTTCTCCAGTACAAAACACATTCTGAAAATGTTATTAATTTTGTATTGTTCTACTTTATTAATATCTTAATTGACTATTAGAAAAGATACATATTTATTACTTTCAGGAGCATTTCCTTACGACCAAATCTGTATAATTTGTTTGTGGTTTGTTTAAATCAGCATGATTAACTGTGGGTTTTCTAATGCTATTTTGTACTTTTGCTATTGCATGTTCATCTTTATTATCCAACAGACAATGTATTCACTTATTAGTTGTCTGACATATATAGAAATAGATACTAATGCTATTACCATGCCCATTTTGACTGATACAAACCTTATATGGTTTTGTGATTTTATCTGATATAATCATGGATTAATAATTTATATTATATTGCACCATATGCCAGGACCACCAACCTTGTAACCAACAGGAAAATCCTGACAATCTTGAGAACAGCCACTTATTTTCTTACTCAAGCATTCATTGATGTGGCAGTTTCCCTCATCAGATCCATCAGTACAATCCTCTTTGTTATCACAAACATGTATTTGGGAAATGCACTTGCCATTTCTGCACATAAAAAAGGAACTGTTGCATGACTGTTCTGGAAAAAAAATTAAATAAAATACCACAAATGAGAACCAGCATCAGCTGTTGAATTAATAGATTGTCTCATAGATCAGTTCCAATCTATGATTTGAAGGTACCAAAACCTGTCCCATGCACGATCAATCCTATATACTGATTTGGGACAGTGATTTGGGACAATCCTATATACCGAATCCTACTGATTCGGGACAGTGATTCAAATCACCGGATCAAATCACTGTTTCCTGAATTGTCTGAATCCAAATCTGAAGTAAATGCTAGTCATTTCACAGAGGTCTACTATGCATACAAGCTTACCACTCTATTTATTAGACTCAAATCTAATCTCTTCTCTTGTGCTAATGAATCCTCTCTTGATAGTTACATGCCATTTCATGACTCCTGGAATGAGCTGTATGAACAATTCTTCTTCCCACTCCTTAGCACTTCATTAAGCCATTAATGTAACCATATGCAAGTCTTCATGATGATTATAAAGTATTGTGATGATATGGACCTGCTTACACCATATTTCAGGTTCAAATTCCAATTTAAGTCCTTGAACATTCACTACTCAAATTCATTGCTCAAGTTACGAGGGGGTATGTATGTGTGTATAACCCATACTTATGCTTCAAATTAGGTGCAGCATATAACCATCTAATCCTATTTGCATAATATTCCAGGTCAAGAATAAAATCCCATTCTTTAATGGGACTGGGATTAATGGCATGTACTCTGGTGGTACTGATCACATAGTAGGGCTGCTAGGTAGGGCAGTCATTGATGGGGCTGGGAGAGTGGGCAGGGTAACACTCTGGGGAGCTGAGGGAGCAGGCAGAGTATGGGGCCTGGTGGGGGTCCCCCCATGGTCCCCTCCCTCTCCTCCAGCCCTACCCCTACCCCCTACTTGCCAGCATGGAGTCCAGGTCCAGCTACTTGCAGTGGCAATCCCCAAACCTCTGAAGCTCTCTGAATCTTTTCCAAATTGATTTGGAAAGCTTTGAATCAATGTGGACCTTTTTTTTTGGTCTCACAATTCAATTTAGATTTGGAGATTCGGCTGCCATATCAGGCCAAATCAGCATCCAAAGGATTGCACAGCCCTAATGCATAGCCCAATACTATTGTAGCCACTGGCATATGATAGCTATGTCTGCTGATCTTGTAGAAGTTATACAGATGGTATGGTCAGCTCCTATGAAATTTGCCTATAATCATAGGAATGCTGATTTATTTTAGAACTTATTAGAAATGTAAACAGCCTTGAAACTACTTTGTTACACCTAATGTGGTTGTATTTATTTTATCAGCTGAGATAAAAAACCAAACAGTTTTTTGGCCAAGGGCTGAAAAGTTATAATTATATTCTCATAGAATGAATGATGCATTAAAAAACCAAAATGTTTAATAAATTTATTAGGATTAAAGTCTTGTGAAATATAATTCATGTTTCTTATTATTATATATTTATACTATTATATATTTAAAAGAAGAAAACAAACCTGAGCTTCTGCATTTTATGTTTACAGGAGCTTCATCAGAATGATCTGGGCAATCAAAGTCCCCATCACATTGCCACTGAGAATTTAAGAGACATCTTCCATCAGCACAACTGAATTCTCCAGGACTACAATGACGGTACCCTGAAATAGCGTAATAAAAGATTTATTGCTTGATGTTTTGTGCACACACATATTTTAGTATGGTGTTATAACAGCATTAATACAAATAAAAATATAAACAGATAAAGAGATATATACAAACACTTGTTCACATATTGTTTCATTTCAATATATAGTATAAATCCTATGCATATACAATAATCTATATATTTTCAAAAATGATCAACAAATAGTTAAGGGAGTTTCTCCAAGCTCTGACATAGTCATAAATCTATTGTTTTTCTTCTTTAGAGTAAATATAGCTTCCTATAGGCATTGCATAACAATGTAATATGTATGCAGTTCAATAAGGAGAAATGCAGAGTGCTTCATCTGGGGAGAAGCAACATGAATATAGGTTAGGAGATGTCCTGTCCAGCTTGATAACTGAAAGGGACCTTGGGGCTATGGTTGATCACAGAATGAACATGAGCTGCCAGCATGATGCTGTAGTCAACAGAGCTAATAGCATCCTGGATTGCATTAGTCAATGTGTTGTCAGCAGGACCAAGGAAGTGATACTTATTCTCTACTCGGCACTGGTGAGACTCCCGCTGGCGTATTGTGTCCAGTTCTGGGTGCTACACTTCAAAAAAGATGTGGAAAGTCCTGAAAGGGTCCAGAGAAGGGGCACAAGAATGATTAAGAGCCTGGAGGACAAGCTTTAAGAGGAAAAACTAAGTGATCAGGGACCATTTAGCCTGTGGAAGAGAAGACTGAGAGGGGACTTGGTAGTCTTCTATAAGTATTTAAGGCATGAATATTGGAAACAATGGCTATAAATAGTTAGATGATCATTTCAGGTTGGATGTAAGGAAGAACTTCTTTATAGTAAGGGTGATCAGAAACAGAATAAAATAAAATAGATAAATAAAGAGAATTTAGAGCCAAATTCTAAGGAAGAGAATCTGACCATCAAGCCCAATTTGACTATCACCTGGAAGCTTTATATTGAATCTAAATGATGTCCTAAGCACAAGTGCATGCAATTAGTTTTCCAAAATGTAGCTGATGGGTGCAAACAAACATTGATGGGACCCAGCTCAGGCTTAGGCAGCTTACATTAAGCCACCTAAACCTGAGGGCCTTGTTACATGGTCATTGTAGATGGCTTCTGTCACTTTTGATCCCTGGATTGGTTGCACATTAACAACTTTAAGTGCCTTAAAGTACTCCTCATTTGGCTTAAAGATATGCCACTCCAGGGCAGAATTTTCTCTAGTCTGCCTAATTTTGCTCCTGTTCCATGAAGGTGTGGCCACTCTCCACAGCTATTCCACCTAAGGCGAAGTTCCCCAGCATCCTAGGATCTAGTTGCCCCTCCTGGCTCCTGCCCCAGGGTGGAGATGCTGGAGTGCAGCAAGGCTAGGCATGGCACCTCTGCCTTGCTGCTCCCACTGGGAAGAGCCAGAATCATAGCCCTGAAGTGTCTGGTGTCTGTGATGCCCCCCAGATTAACTTGCTGCTCTCAATTCCCAGGGAAGACTTGGGCAGCAGTGCCTGTGGGGGAAGCAGGTTGGTGCTCACCCATTCCAGTGACTTTCAATTAAACCTATGCCCAGATCCATTCTCTGCTGCAGGCATCCCCCAAATGGTCCCTTCCCTGAGGCAGAACCCATGCTCTATTAAGCTATGCAAGATCCAGATGCCAGCTCCCCACTCTTGGCTCACCCAGAAGCAGCTGCAGTTGGCAGGTACCTGAAGTCCTTGACCAGCCCCCCTCCCCACCAACCTGCTCCCCTGCCATAGCAGCCAGGTGGCACGGGCCACATCTGGGTTGGGGCTGCACAGAGCAGGCAGGAAGGCTGTGCCATTCACTGCTATATCCCAAGCCCACCAGGAGCAGGATGTCCCATCACTATACCTCTGCTCAGGCATGTTCCCAGAACAGAACTAGGAGGTAGGGGCAGGACTAGCTAGCTTGTTGCTGTTGTCAGACAATGCCAGCACCTCATTCGTGGAGCTCTCTAGCTCTCCCCACACCACTGGTCCAGAAACATGCCTTGGGGAGTAAGAGATGGGACCTTCAGCCTCCATTGGGCTTGGGAGGTGGCTGTGAATGGTGCAGCCTCCTCCTGTCAAATATTCAAGATAGTCAACAGTAGTGTGCAAATGAAAAAATAATTTCCAGATTCTATAATGTGAATGGAGCTGATGGCTCACTGCCCTGATTGCAATATTATTTTTTCAATATGAGCTTTTTCCTAGATTTAATTCCAGTCGTGGTGGTCTTTGCCAATTGTATTTTTTTTTTTTTTTGGTAGAGAGTCTGCATAAACTTCTTAGTATCTAACGATGAACAGTACCAGAAATAATTTTGAATCTCAAAATGGATGAAAATAAGGAGTTCTAAATTGACTCAAGAATGACTTTTCAAGTCAATCATCAGTGCAAAATGGAAGTTCCATGGAGCAGCGCAAATGCCGCATGCCCTCACCTATATTTATAATGATTTACTGTTCCAGACTGGATAACAGTTAGATAGCATGATAATATCAAGAGTAATGAAAGCTTTCAAAGGTGCTCTGGATTGAAGTAATGCCTCTAGTCAATGTGTAACTTCAGAAACAAAAAATGGAGATGAAAACTTGAAAAGATTCACACTTCTGGAAAACATAATCCAAAACTTTGAATAACTGATCAAATGCAAACTAAAATATTTATAAAATAAAAGGAAACCAGAGCAGTTAATGCGTATCTGTCTTCTATCTAAAGAGCACTTGGAAGATTTATTGTTATTCCTAGGAGTTTCTTCTCTGACTATGGCCCAAAAATGAATGTCTTATTCCACACTTGTCTAACTCTACCCCAACATAATTGGTCAAATAAAAGATACCACCATAATAAATCCTTGCCTCTCACAAAATTTCTGAGCCATCATGACTAAACATCACTATAATACTACCTGATATTACCCACATGCATCTCAGAGATATAAAAGGCTTCAAAATGCTGAAACCATGGAGCAATAATCTTATGGTGGTATCTTTCAAGAAAAACAATATTCGTATTTAAACAGCAACACCACAATCATTTTCCCCAATAATGTAGACCATTAAAATGTGGACTAGCTTTTGATTCTAGCCACTGAAGTAGGAGATTTTTTTTTCTGGATATCTTTATCCTTAGTGTCCCCTGGCAAATTGTAGATATATTATTTAATGCAACCCAAGAGATCCTTTCCAGAGGCAAAACTGGAAGCCTAAGGGAGCAAATCTCATCAGTGTTGACTTGAGATGCCTATGCATCTCCTACCTATTAACTTTCAGCCCTATGAGGCCACATTTTCTAGGTGTGTTTTTAACTAGCTAGTATAATCTGCTAATGCTACTGCCACACAAGTGTTTCAAGATCCATCTCTTTGCATTGCTACACCAACAGAGGATGACTCAAATTTGTATTAGTGTCCTTAGGAACTTGTTGAAATCTTGACATACTACTTTCTAATAGGAAATGTCAAAAATACTTCAATCAATTTGTTCTCAGGGACTCATCTCCAAGGTTGCAGTGGGGAAACTCCCCTTGAACAACCCTTTCTTCTGTTAACTACACAAAAACATAACATTACCTGATAATCTTACATGAGCAAGCTGGACAACCCAAAATATTATGGTAAGTTTATGGCACCATAAAATATTGGACCAAAAGAAATCTCATGAGGTTCAATAAGGAAAAGTGCAAAGTCCTGCACTTAGAACAGAAAAATGTCATGCCCTGGTACAGGCTGCGGACCAACTGTCTAAGAAGTAGCCCTGCAGAAAAGGACCTGGGGGTTACACTGGACAATAAGCTGAATATAAGCCAGCAGTGTGCCTTTATTTTGTACTAGTAAGAGTCTTGACAGCATATCAAGGGAAATAATTATCCCCCTCTATTCTGCACTGGTAAGAGCACATCTGCAATACTGTGTCCAGTTTTGTGTCCCCGCCCCCCTCCCCGAGAGAAAACTAGAGAAGGGATGTGGATAAACAGGTGAGAGTCCAGAGGACAGCAAAGAAAATAGTTAGGGGGCTGGGGAACATTTCTTATGAGGAGAGGCTGAGGGGACTGGCTTTATTTAGTCTGGAGTAGAAAAGACTGAAGGGAGATTTAATAGCAGCCTTCAACTACTTGAAGGGTAGTTAGAAAGAGGATGGAGCCAGACAGTTCTCAGTGGTGGCATATTTAATGGAACAAGAAGCAATGGTCTAAAATTGCAGGAAGGGAATTTTAGTTTCGATATTAGGAAAAACTTTCTAATTAAGAGGGTAGTAAAGGACTGAACCGAAAGAGATTGTAGAATGTCTATCCTTACAAGCGTTTAAGACCAGTTAAATAAAACCTTGACTTAGCTGTTATACTTGGGAATGGTCCCATTTTGAGCAGGGTGTTGGACTAGAAGACCTATTGATGTCCTATCCAACTATGATTGTACGAATTAACTACTCTGTTCACCATCTGGGTCAATTCTCCCATACAACACTTTGCAATGGTAACAGAGAAGAAAAGTTTCTTTGCCACCACCACTGCCAAAACATAGATCTATGCCACAATTGGTTGGCTTTGAATACTCCATCAATCAACTAGGTGATTGACAGAGTTGATGTCAAGGTCAGTGGGAAAGTCCCCCAGAGACTTCTGGAAGGCTTGTGGCCCTATGACCTTCTGGGGGAGGACAGGCCTATCCAGTCCACCACATTAGCAGAGGCAACAGAGGACAGAGATCTGTGGCACTAGGAAGTAGTGGTCTGTCCATAACAGAGGTGTCTTAATAATCTAAATCCCTGTTTCTGCTCAGGTGCAAAACATTAGGTCCAGCATGTTCCTCACTTCACATCAAGTTTTTTTTTTTCTTCAAGGAACATCTAGTCATAATCTCTCCACTAGAACATACAGAACGTATTTGTTAATAACAAATCCACTGAGGAATCCATTTCTACAGTGAGAGAATTCATTTAAAATGCATATTCACGAAAAACTTCATATGATTACAAATACAAAATGTACTGGATTTTAGAAACAGGTTGTTCTGAAACCCCAGTTTAGCCTTTTGTTTAGTGAAAGTTCTGTCCTATTTACATAAAATCTTGTTCCTTTCCTAAAGTTGGGGTAATTCTGGTCTCATTCTGGTCTTATTTTACAATATAATTGACTTACTTCTTAATGAACTTGAAACTATAATGGAGCATAACTACAATGCAGTTAGTATTTTAACAGAATGTTCCATTAGTCTTATAAATGATATGTTTATGACTAAAGTAAGAATAAAAAGACAGATATTTAATCTATTATTTTTCATGTATCATGGTGACAGGTTTTGGCATACGTGCTGCTATATTTGCTAAATAGCTGCAAGTTGTGTGCTGTGTAATAACTCAATAATTCTTTGATATATATGGAATAAAATAAATTAGAATGATTGAAAGCCTTTTATGGCTTTCCCAGTGTAGTATACCTAGACATCATCTACCTTCTAAAATGTTAATTTCCTTTGAATGTTGGATATTTCCAGATTCTCTCTCTACCACAGTATGAATAATGAAATAATTAAGAAATATTACCACCAAAAAAGGAAATGTTACTTAATTCTGAAGCTTGTGGATGCTACCTTTAATAGTTGTGAAAATTTCCCCTATGCATTTCAGATTTGCCCTAAGTAAACCTTGATTAGAGTGAGGCTCTACCTGTATCCCCATTCAAGCTGCCCCAGGAGCTGTCAGAGAAAGACTGTGGATTTGATCAAACATTCAAACTTCCTCAAATGGGAACAATCTTTCTTCTTTAGTCTCATTTGAGGTACCTTGCTGCACATGACTGATATACACAGTCAAGCAGTATGTAGATTCCTTGTTCAGGTGTTAGTTTTGTGTACCTCATTAGGCAGTAATATATAAAGCCAAGTGATACCTCTAGTTTTGGGAAGAGGTTCTCCCTGTGACAGCTTACGTATCTTCCACAAAAGTTTGTGGAATTGTTCACTGTTGATACGAAAAGAAATATTTGGGGTCTCTTCTACATAGTAACAAAAGTGCTGCTTTTGAGGTGTCATGCAGCCTATGGCAAAAAATAAAAGGAATAATGGAAAACAAGAGGTGATGAAAAGGTAGACTGATCTCTTGGTTCTGCTATAGTGGCTTTCTCTGTGGCACTGAAGTGCTTCATTTGACTAAGAAGAGATTTGATACCTGATTTGATATCCATCCTTAACAGTAATGAATCAGACCTTAAACTATATGTATATACATACATACATACATACATCTGCATACATATATGTACACACATATATACATACATATATCTACACATACACAGAGAGAAAACTGGGGGGCTGTGGTGTAGACACCCACACAGTCAAATGGGTCACCAACTGGCTGGAGGGCCACACCCAGAGGGTGGTA
>NW_017728949.1:71251656-71263202 GCF_001723895.1 Crocodylus porosus
GAGTCCATTATTCTCTCCTGCCATGGCAGGGGGTCGGACTAGATGATCTGCTCAGGTCCCTTCCGACCCTAGAAACTATGAAACTATGAAGAAAATGAAGGTGGGTGTTGTTTTGTTCTTTGTCTTCCCTTCTAGCCCACATCATATTAAGTTTTGATGATATGGATAATTTTTTCTATTATCTAGAGTCTATGAACCAACTCAGTAGCAATTTCACCTGCCAGGTAAAGAAATACCAAAGGCTTCTGAAACAATAAGACCTTCGTATAAAGAGGGATATCAGGGCTTAAAATTTCAAATGTTCATTTCCATCTACTGGCAAGTAAAAACTAAGGGATGACTGGATAAGAAAAACATCCAAAAAAAAGTAAGTGTAGATTTGGTACATTATTACCATGCTGCTCTCACCGTGATTAATTAGAGAGTCAATGCTACTTTATGAGAAAAATGTAATGCTATATAGAAAGATTTGTTAATATTACAAATGTGTTCCTTTTAAAATACTTTTGTATCTGTGTGTGTGTGTGTGTGTGGATGTGTGTGTGTGTGTGTGTGTGTGTGTGTGTGAATTGCCCCTGACCTTTAGATGATAGGCTCTCTAAAAATACGGAAGATCCACATGTAGCCATCCCATGTTTACCAAATGCATATATAAGTAGAGTGTATGCACAAGAAACTTTAGATGCTGTCTCCACACACAGTGGCCAGATTATTGTCAGTAATTTGTGCATGGGTATTTTATACATGTACTTTGCATGTATATTAACTTTGAAAATACAGGGTGTGTCTACACATGTAATAAGGTGCATGAATAAACTCCTGAACTTATTGCTTTGGAGTTTATTGCTCTTGAGCACATCATCTGAACATGCGCCCAGGAGCAATGAACTTCAGAGCAATAAACCCGAGTTTATTCATGTGCAGCACCTTATGCCAAGTTAGAGCAGCCCCAGCTGGCAGGGGCTCAGATGGCCAGCCTGCCAGCCTGGGGCTATTTCCCCTGCCTAAACATGCTGTGGAGAGGCTGGCCAGGGTAGGAGGGTGTTTCAGTGCAGGCCTAGTCAGCAGGCAGCCCCCACATTGAAGTACCCTTATGCCACAGCCAGCTGGGACACTCTACACGTGTGCTGCTGTGTTTTTTACAGTGCAGGAGAATAGTAGTTGTAATTTAACTTACTTTGGCCTAGTAAGGGTACACATGTTTTACAATGTTACACAGCAAATTAGTCAATTGATGCACCCACAGAGTCCTGATTGTTACATTCAGAATACAGTACGTATACATTTGCATGTATATAACATACTGAAAATGAAGCACTTAGAAGTAATGAAGATAAAAAGTATTTCAACATTTTGTGTATTTAGTGGGCATGTCTGTATGAGGTGCTTTACTGCACAGTAGCATAGTTTACTGTGCAGTAAGTATGTGCATCCACATGTGAACATGCTTACTGTGCAATAAACCTTGCTAATCATAAGTAATTTTGCTACCTGTAAATACAAGTAGAAAATTTACTTTTGATTAACAACGGCACAGTAGCACTCATGTAGATAACTGGGAGAAAATCTGCCTTTGGTCAGTCAGCCACCAGGGGGTGGGAGATTGCTCCCTGCCTCCGGGAACTACCTGCTGCCAGGGTGGGCTCCACCACCAGAGCCCAGGCAGGGACTATGTCCCCCTGCCCCAGCACCAAGGAACTCCAAGCCCCCTGCTCCAAGATTGTGATTGGAGGCTGGCAGATCATTATCTTTCAGTCCCCTCTTCACTATCACAATTGGGGAGCAGGGGGCTGAGAAACCCTTATCTCCCAGCCCAAGTAATGGTTTCATAGATTTCATAGATATTAGGGCTGGAAGGGACTTTATAAGATCATTGGGTCCAGCCCCCTACCCAAGGGGCAGGAAGTCAGCTAGGGTCAAAGGATGCCAGCAAGATAAGCATCCAAATGTTTCATAAAAGTGTCCAGAGCAGGTGCTTGCATTACCTCTGGGGGAATCCATTCCAAGCCTTGGGGGCTCAGACAGTAAAGAAGTTTTTTCTTATGTCCAGCCTAAAACGGTCTTGAAGGAGTTTGTGACCCTTAGATCTTGTCATCCCTTGGGGTGTTCTAGTAAACAGGTGTTCCCCCACATCCTGATGCACACCCCTTATGTACTTATATGGTGCCACTAAGTCACCCCATAGCCTGTGCTTCTCTGGGCTGAACAGTCCCATAGCTTGCACTCTCTCTTCATAAGGCCTGTTCACTTGCCCTCTGATCATGCACGTGGCTCACTTCTGGACTCATAGATTTCATAGACATTAGGGTTGGAAGGGACCTTGGGAGATCATTGAGTCCAGCCCCCTGCCCCAAGGCAGGAAGTCAGCTAGGGTAAAAGGATCGCAGCATGATAAGTGTGCAAACCCTTCTTAAAGGAGTCCAAAGTCGGTGCTTGCACCACCTCTAGAGGAAGCCTGTTCCAGGCCTTGAGGGCTTGGACAGTAAAGAAGTTTTTCCTGATGTCTGGCCTAGCATGGTCTTAGAGGAGTTTGTGACCATTGCTCCTTGTCATCCCTTGGGGTGCTCTGGTGAACAAACATTCCCCCAGATCCTGGTGCACACCCCTGATGTACTTATAGGCTGCCACCAGGTCACCCCTGAGCCTGTGTTTTTCCAGGCTGAAGAGTCCCATGGATCTCAATCTCTCTTCATAAGGCCTATTCTCTTGTCCTCTGATCATGTGCATGGCTCTCCTCTAGACTCTCTCAAGCTTCTTCACATCCCTCCTGAATTGTGGAGCCCAGAATTGGATGCAGTACTCCAGCTGCAGCCTCACCAGGGCCACATACAGTGGGAGGATGACATCCTGATATTTACTTGAGAAGCATTTATGGATGCAAGCCAGAGTTTGGTTTGCTTTACCAGCTGCGACATTGCATTAGTGGCTCATGTACACCATATGTTCATTCATGACTCTCCAGTCTCTTTTGGCTTTGGTACTAGCTAGCATAACACTGCCGAGTCTATGCTAGCTAGCTGTGGGGTTTCCCCACCCTCCCCAAGATGGAGTACCTTACATTTGTTGGTATTGAAAGTCATCAGGTTTGTATCTGCCCACTTTTTCAGCCTATCCAAGTCAGCCTGGATCACCAGCCTATCCTCCAGTGTGGATGGTCTACTCCAAAGTTTGATGTTATTGGCAAACTTGGCCAGTCCACTTCTGACATTTGTATCCACATCATTGATACAGATGTTAAAGAGAACAGGTCCCAGGCCAGAGCCACCACTGGTCACAGAGTGCCCTGATGATTCTCTTCTGTGGACCACCACTCTCTGAGTCTGGTCTTGGAGCCAATTCTTCAGCTATCAGACTGTGAAGTAGCCAAAACCACAATTGGCCAGTTTTTCCAAGAGGAGATCGTGGGACACGAGAGCAAAGACTTTTTTGAAGCCCAGATATATGATGTCAATCTCTTCTCCCTTGTCCAGGTGATATATCACCTGGTAATAGAAGGAGATGAGATGGGTCAGGCAAGGCCTGCCAGCAACAAACCCATGCTGGCTGTCCCTCAGGATGTTGCCATCAGCCAGCTTGTCAAGAGTGGACTCTTTGACGATTTCTTCCCGAATCTTCCCAGGGATTGAGGTCAAGTTGACTGGCTTGTAGTTCACTAGAACTACTTTCAAGCTTGACTCTTTCAAGCTTTCCATGGCCTTCCTGAATTGTGCAGCCCAAAATTGGTTGCAATACTCCAGCTGCAGCCTCATCAAAGCTGAGTACATTGGGAGGATGACATCCTGGGTCTTGCTTGAGATTCATTGGTAGAGGAAGGCCAGAGTTTTGTTCACTTTGTCAGCTGTGGTATCGCATTGGTGCTTCATGTTCACTTTGGGGTCAATCATGACCCCCAAGTCTCTTTCAGTTGTGGTGCTAGCAACCGTAGCATTGCTGAGCCTATTAGTGTGATGTGGGATATCCCTCCCCCGCTTCCCCCCCACCGAGGTGGAGCAACGTGCATTTCTCCATATTGAATGCCATCAGGTTTTCATCTGCCCACCTTGCAAGTCTGTCAAGGTTGGCCTGGATCACCAACCTATCCTCAAGTGTGGTTACACTTCCCCAAAGTTTGGTGCTGTCAGCAAACTTAGCCAGTCCATTTCTGACACCAGAGTCCAGATCATTTATAAAGACATTAAAGAATACAGGTCCGAGAATGGAATCTTGGGGGACACCACTGGTCACTGAGTGCCATGTTGATTCAGTTCCATCAACTACCACTCTCTGGGTCCAACCTCAGAGCCAGTTCCCCAGCCATCAGACTGTGGTATAATTGAGGCTGCATTTGCCCAATTTTTCCATGAGGACATCATGGAATGCCAGGTCAAAGGCTTTTTTTAAGTCCAAATATATTATATCAATCTCTTCCCTTTTGTACATCACCTGGTCATAGAAGGAAAGGAAATTAGTCAGGCAAGACCTACACACCACAAACCCATGCTGGGTATCCCTCAAAAAATTGCCTTCTATTAGTCTATCAAGAATGGTTTCTTTGACATTTTTTTCCAAAATATTCCCAGTGATTGAGGCCAAACTGATTGGCTTATAGTTTCTCGGGTCTTATTTCCCTCCTTTCTTGAACACTGGCACCACATTGGCCCTCTTCCAATCTTCAGATGCTTTGCCCAAGTGCCAAGAGTTCTCAAATATCCTTGCAAGTGGCTGCACAATGATGTCTGCCAGTTCCTTTAGCACTCTTGGGTGCAATCTATCTGCACCATCTGATTTGTGGAGGTCCAGCCTCTAAAGGTGATCCCTCACAAGATCTACACCAATGGTGGACATATATTCACACTCACACGGGTCATACCACATCATGTTAGGCAGAGTGGTCCCTTTGGGTTGGTGAAAAATGATGAAAAGTAAACATTAAGCAGATTGGATTTTTCCTGGGTGTCTGTAGTTAGCTGCCCCAACTGGTTTAGCAAGGGTCCAACATTGCCTTTGCTTTTCTTTTGACTCTGCACATATCTGAAGAAGGACTTTTTATTGTCCCTGATTCGTGTAGCTAGTTTGAGTGCAGTTGCAGCCTTGGCTTTCCTAGTCCACTCCCTACAGGTGCAGACCAGTGCAGAATACTCCTCAGTGGTGTTTCCTGTGTTCCATCCTTCATAAGGCTCTCTTTTTAGATGTAGGAGGTCCATGAGTTCCCCGTTGAGCCAAAGGGATTGCTGATCCCTTTCACCACCTTTCCTATAGGTTGGGATGGACTTCCCTTGTGCTTCTAGGGTCACTTCCTTATGAGCAACCTGTTGTCATGAACTCCCTTCCCTGTCAAATCATGGCCTCTCAGGGCCTCAAGAACAAGCCTCTTTAGTGTATGAAAGTTGGCTTTCCTGAAGTTGAGGACTACTGCATTGTTAGATGGCTTGACAGTTTTGCGATGGATAGTGAAAGTTATCAACTTGTGGTCACTGTCATCCAGTTTCCCTTCGATTCTTAGGTCACTGATTAGATCATCCCCTTTGACCAGTACCAGGTCCAGCAGTGCCTTACCTCTTGTCAGCCCATAAAGTTCTTGAGGCAGGTGGAGCTCATCCACACATGTGAGGAAGCTTTGAGACCAATCAGATTGGACTGAGTGCTCTTCCCATGAGATGTTTGGGTAGTTGAAGTCTCCCATGACAACCACACATTGAGAGCATGCAGCCTCAATTGGTCCCTTGATTTGGAGGTCTGTAGTAGACACCTACCATTGTATCCCCTTCACCACATTCCCCTCATATTCTAAACCAAAGGGTCTCCAGTCATCCTCTGTGTAGCTCTCCTTCACATACAGAGCTACACCCCCGCTCCCTTTTTCAGCACAATCTGTCCTGTACAGAGTATAGCCATTTATACCCATAGTCCAGTTATAGGAGGAGTCCCACCAGGTCTCTGTTATCTCTATGAGATCATAGTCATCGTAGTTTATCAAAAAGACCAGTTCCTCCTGTCTATTTCCCAAACTCCTGGCATTAGTGTACAGGCAAGTAAGTATGCCATTGAAATCTCTGTTCTTGGGCTGGGGAAGGAGTGGGTTTCCTTTAGCATCCTAACCTGCTGATTTTGTGGTTGATGCTTGGTGATCTTGCTCTGGTGGTTATCTGCCCATCCCCCAGTGAGCTTAGTTTAACGCCTAGTTGAGCAAGTCAGCCATTCTGGCTGAGAAGATGAGCTTCCTCCCCAGTGGAGTGAGGTGGAGGCTGTATCTTCCCAACAGACCACTGCCTCTCTCTCTGAAGTGCAGACTGTGGTCATGGAAGCTGAAGCCTTCATGATGGCACCAGCACCACAATCTTCATTTGGTCATGGGGCTTCGGCTGGGAGACTCTTATCTCTCAGTGCCAGCTCCATAGTTGCAGGACCAGTGCTAAGAGATCCTTATCTCCCAGCCTGAGGTGGCAGCAGGGGTCTATTGCAGGACCACAGGAAGAAGGAGCAGTTTGCTGCCATTAGCATCAAATCTACTCCTGCTTCCCTGCATGTGTGTACATGCCTATCCAGGAGTTTTTAATCATGAGTAGTTTACTCGTGAGTAAACTAATCCCAGATGAAATGCATGTGTAGACACACCTAGTAGGTAGAAAATAAAATAGCAAAATATCTGTTTATTATTGCACAGTCTTATTGTCAGTATTAGTAGCTCATGGTAGGACAACATAATACTTAAATGGATTATAGATCTTAACTGTACTACGTCTTAACAAAATATCCAAAACAAACAATAATATATCAGTATAGATTTATTTTTGAATAAAGGTATGCTATACAAACATGTAAGATTATATATATATATATATATATATATATGAAATATCTAATTTAGAAATTAAACATTAATTTCAGGCTTTTAAAATAGAATCTCATTTTGCCTGCATTCTCTATATGCCTTAAATGTTTGTGTCTTATTCATAGAATCATAGATGCTAGGATCAGAAGGGACCTCAACAGATCATCGAGTCTGACCCCCTACCTAGGCAGGAAAGAGTGCTGAGGTCAGGTGACCCCACAGATGCCTATCCAGCCTTCTCTTAAAGACCCCCAAGGTAGGTATCACCTCCTCACTGTAGGCATCATCTCTTTGGATCTATTTGTCATGATAAAATACAGTTAGCTTTGCTGAAGATTTTGTCACACTGATGACTCATGTTCACCTTGGAGTCCACTATGACTCTGAGACCCCTTTCCACTTCTCTGCTGCTGAGAAGGTCACTTCCCAGCCAGTAGGTGTGCTGAATATTTTTATGCCCTCGGTGCAGCACTCTGCACTTGTCCTTCTTGTACTGCATCCTATTGTGTACTGCCCATTTTTCTAACCTGTCCAGGTCTGCCTGCAATCATTCCTACCCTCCGGAGTGTGCACTGCACGCCACAATTTAGTATCATCTGCAAACTTGGACAGAGTACACTTCACACCCACATCCAATCCACTAATGAAGATATTGAAGAGTACAGGTCCAAGGACTGAATCCTGAGGGACTCCAATACTCACATCCTTCCAGGTCAATACTGACCCATCTACTACCACTCTCTGAGTGTGACCACTAAGCCAACTTACCACCCACCAGACCATGTAAACATCTTTGTCACAGCCTCTTAATTTATTTATGAGAACAGGATGAGATACAACATTGAAGGCCTTTCTAAAGTCCAAGAAAACAACATCCACCTCTACTTCTGCATCTAAGCATTTTGTGATCCTATAATTCAGCCTGAGATTCTTCTGCATTAACTGGATTTTAATTATACTTGCCACATTCAAGTGATTCATCAGATCCATCTCCACAGTCATCATCATGGTCACATACAAACTGTTTGGGAATGCAGATTTTATTCTGGCACAGGAAGGCATTCTCATCACATATGTTATTGGGAGCTATGAAATATAGTACACAAAAAATAAGGAACACTTAGAACAATTCATATTGTTCTTCATTTGGAAAAAACCTCAAGTGATATAAATTTGAGATTTCTAACTGATTCAAAACAAATAATCATAAAATTTGTGTCACATACACTGATTAGCACACACAAGCAGAACCAGCAGCTACCATCACAAAGAGGAAAATAAAAATCATCAGAGGATCTCAACTAACGTGTTCAAATTTATCACTGATGGCTTACAGTTGGGCTGTGCAAAACGGCATCATTCCATTTTGATTTACGTTTCAAGGATTCAGCAGAACAGTGTTTCATTTCGAATTTTGTTTTGATTCAAAAGCACTGTTCCATTTCATTTTGTCAAAACACTGATGCTGTTTCAATGCTTTTTCAATGTTTTGCCCATAGGCTATAATGGGGAAGCTTGAAACAGCCTCTCTCATCTGGCAGGCAGATGGGCTGTGGGAGGGCTATGGGAGGACTGCGGGAGCTGTGTGAGTCCTCCCTCAGTTGTGGGCCCTCAATCTGCCTGCCAGATGAGGGAGGGAAGCTGGGTGCTGCCACCTGGGACTGGCAAGCTGGGGAAAGGAACTGAGCTCTACCCCTCAGTTCCCCTCCCCAGCGCTGTGATCAATCAGACTGGGGAAGGGAAATGAGCCCGATCATTCAGTTCCTCTCCCCAGTGCTGTAGTGGATCAGGCTGGGGAAGGGAACTCAGTTCCCCTTCTCAGCACTGTGACCAGGTTGGGGAAGGGAATTCAGCCCAACTCAGCTGAGTTCCCCTCCCCAGCCCTACAGTGTTCCTCTCCCTAATCCTAGTGCTGGTGAGGGGAACTTAGCTCAGCTGGGCTCAGTTCCCTTCCCCAGCCTGATTGATCACAGCAATTCCCTAGCATTCCCTAGCTCAATGGATCACAGCACTGGGGAGGGGAACCGAGTGATCGGGCTCAGCTTCCTTCCTCAGCCCAATCAATCACAGTGCTGGGGAGGGGCTCAGTTCCCTTCCCCAGCCCCATTGATCACAGTGCTGGGAAAGGGAACTGAGTGATCAGGCTCACTCTCTCCCCCAGCCTGATCAGAGCACTGGGGAGGGGAAATGAGCCCGAGTTCAGTTTCCTACCCCTGCGGTGCGATCAGCTTCCTGCAGTCCAGGCATGGGAGATGGGGAGAGCCAGAGCTGCACCCTCGGCTGAGCCACAATGGGCTGCAGAGCCACTGGGAGAGTAGCTCTGGTTCTCCCCTGTCTCCCACCACCTGGCTGCTGGCACCATTGAAACTCAAAACATTTTGACTAGCCTCATTTCATTTCAAGGCTGTTTTGGAGCCCTTTGTTTCATTTTGATTTCATTGTTTTAAGCTTGAAATGAGTCGAAACAGTGTTGAAACAAAACAGAGAAATTTTGCACAGCCCTAGCTTCCAGTATATATTGCATACTATAAAGGCAAAGCACAATGCACTCCACTAAACACTCCACATCATAATAGGCAAAGGATCCACCAGGAAAAATACAAGAAACATGAAAAATACTGTGAAAAAGTAATCCAGAACACATTTTAGATTTTATTGTACATATAACAAAACAACTTATACCACAGCCAGCTGTAGAGAGTTCATCACTTCCATTAGGACAATCTCTTTCACCATCACAAAGCCAGTGTTGAGGAACACAAGCATGGGAGCCTAGGCAACTGAATGTGTCTGCAGCACAAGTTACGGCACCTAAAAAAAATTGCAAAAACTTAGGGCTGAACAAACATCCTACCTGGAACATTTTATGAGCTTTTTAGACTATAGTTGCTGAAGAATTATAACATGAAAAAGAAGGTTGATACGTCAGGTTGTACATTGGACAGTATTCTAAACATTTAGATTAAGATTGTACATTAAAGTTTCTGCATCTATATTTTTTCTTCTGTGTATTTACTTCCCACAGTTACTCATTTATTCTTTTATGGAATGTTATTTTACTGTTTTTCAAAAAAAATCTAGGCAGTAGAACACTTTTACAAGGCACAGACATATTTTAGGAATACAGTGTTATTTTTAATTCATTGGATTAGCCCTAATACTAAGAGTTCTCATCTGTTCATTACGAATTCCAATGGAATGTTAGGTGCTTTGGGCAAGTTCAGGTCTGTATTGCCCCATACCGAATACTGAATAGAGAACATGGAGTAGTTGAGGCAAAAACCCCAAAAACTCACAAAAGAAAAGCAAGCTTTCTTAGTTTTATACAATGCACTTTTTGTCACTTAACAGGACCACTAACACCACAAGGAGGAAAGTTAGATGGATTTTGAGTGTTTTGGAGTACTGTTTGGAGAATTCTTTCTGGGGTTTGTTTTTTGTAAGCTGCACAGAGCCTTTTGGATAGGGTAAAATAGAATTCTAAAAACATAAATAATTAAGTTAGATGTTTTTGTTTGTTCTTTGAGAGCAGACTTTCCTCTAGAATAAATTTCTATTTTTATGTACAGTTTATTAGCCAGTTTTGAAGTGATTGTTTTTATGCAAACCATCATTATGATTCCTTTTTCCAGATAAACCAAATTTGCATCTCTAAGGAAGAGAAAGTACATTTTCTATTCATTTCTTTGAATATTTATTAAAATTAAAGTTAAACAAATTCACAGACTTCATCTTATGATTCATTTCCATTATTACCTCCAAAAGGAAAAAAAACCCCAACATTGTTGCTTTTACTAATCTGACATTTCAGATACTTTTGAAGATAAATTGCATTTTAAAAACAGGTAGACTTCAAAATGCTTAAGAGGGCTTGGAAACAAACTCTTTTTGACAGCCCTGGAAAAAAAAAAGAGTGAATCTCTTGTCATTTAAGAATCTTCAGTACTGCTCCTCTGGTAGGGCTTTTTTCCAATAGGATATCTGTAAGCAATGGTAGACTATGGATAAGAAGGTGATATATAAAATCTGAACAAAATAAAGGAGTGGTAGTTTGTTGTTTTGTTCTTGATTTGTTCTTAAAATTTCTATTTTCTTTTGATACTATTCCACTGACTATGTGTGCTAGACTAGAGACATTAAATCTGATTTAACCATGACCCCAGTATCCATAAATGAGAATCTTTTTTCCTGACTGCAAATATCAGGGTGATAACTTGAACCTAATGTTACAATTGAGAGCTGCTGGCCATTATATTTAAAAAATCATAGTAATCAGGAGAGGTTCCAGATGATTGGAAAAGAGCAAATATAGCGTCCATTTTTAAGAATAGGAAGAAAAAGGATCTGGGGAACTACATACTGGCCACCCTCACCTCAGTCCCTGAAAAAATCATGGAGCAGGTCTTCAAGGAATTCATTACTAAGCGTGTGAAGCAAAATAAACTGATTAGGAACAGTCAGCATGGATTCATCAAGGGCAAATAATGCCTGACCAACCTGATTGCCTTCTATGATGAGATGACTGGCTCTGTGGATATGGGGAAAGCAGTGGACATATAACTTGACTTTAGCAAGGCTTATATGTGGTCTCCCACAACATTCTCACAAGAAAGTATGGGTTGGATGAATGGACTGTGAAGTAGATAGAAAACTGGCTGGACTGTTTAGCTCAAAGGGTAGTAGTCAATGGCTCAATGTTTAGTTGGTAGCCAGTTCCAAGTGGAGGGCCCCAAGC
>NW_017728949.1:71263302-71276605 GCF_001723895.1 Crocodylus porosus
CCAAGCATTAGGGATGTGCTAAAATTTGGTTCCTGATTTAATTTGGCAGAGATTCAGTCCAATTCAGTGGCTGAATCTCTGAATCTGAATCAAATCAGATGACCCCTTAATTTTTCTGAATCAAATAAGAACCCTCCAAACCAAAAGTTACCCACTGGGCAACTTTTGCAAATCCAGCAGGCTAAGGAACACAGGAGAGCCACCCCTACACCAGCCCCAGAACGATGTGTAGGGAAGCCTAGAGCCTCTAATGGGACAATTATATGCCTGTACACCAATGCCAGGAGCTTGGGGAACAAACAGGATGAACTGGTCCCGCTACTAAACAAGAATGATTACAATCTCATAAGGATAATGGAGACCTGGTGGGACTCCACCTATGACTGAGCCACAGGTATAGATGGCTATACCTTGTACAGGAGAGATTGTGTAGACAAAAGGGGTGGGAGTGTAGCTCTCTATGTCAAGGAAAGCTACATGTCCCTGCAAGCCAACATTGACATCCAGGGTGGATGCCTGGAGACTCTCTGAGTAAAAATTCATGGTGAAAATGGCACAGGGGACACAATGGTAGGAGTCTACTACAGACCTCCTAATCAGGATCAAGAGCTCGATGAGGAATTCGCCAAGAAACTGGCTGGGGCTGCATGCTCTAGGTGCATGGTTGTCATGGAAGACTTCAACTCCCCAGACATCTTATGGGAAGAGCACTCAGCCAAATCTGAACAGTCTCAAAGCTTCCTCATATGTTTGAATGAGCTCTAAAGCTGTGTCTACATCTAAATCGCTGATTCACTGAACCAGCATTGAATCTTCAGATTCAGATATGGCCATTTTGGATCAGGCACAGTGATCTGAATCAATGAATCAAATCACTGTTCTTGATTCAGGCTGAATCCAAATCCAAATTGAATAGGGCATACTTCACACACCCCTGCTAAGCAACTGCTCTGCAGAAAAGGACCTGGGGGTTACAGTGGATAATAAGCAGAACATGAGCCAACAGTGTGCCCTTGTTGCAAAGAAGGTTAACAGCATCCTGGGTTGCATTGGTAGGAGTATCACCAGCCGATTGAAGGAAGCAATTATTCCCCTCTATCCAGCACTGGTGAGGCCACATCTGGAGTACTGTGTCCAGTTTTGGACTCCCCACTCCACTGCCAACTACAGAAAGGATGTGGACAAATTGGAGAGACTCTAGCGCAGAGCAATAAAAATGGTGAGGAGTTGGGGACATAACTTATGAGGACATACTGTGGGAGCTAGCCTTAGTCAGTCTGGAGAAGAGAAAAATGAGGGGGGATTTAATAATGATCTTCAGCTCTCTAAAGGGTGATTACAAAGTGGCTGGAGCCAGACTCTTTTCAGTCATGACAGACAGCACAGCAATGGGCAATGATCTCAAATTGCAGTAAAGGACGTTTAGGTTAGATCCTACAAAAACCGCCTCACTAGGAGGACAGTGAAGAATGAAAAGTTTACCAGGAAAGATTATGGAATGCCCTTCCTTATCAGTTCTTAAGCTACAGGTAGATAAAGCCTTGGCTGGGATGTTCTAGTTATGGACAATCCTGCTTTAAGCAGGGACCTCCTAAGGTCACTTCCAACCCTAATTTTCTATTATTTTCTGATTCTATGAACTCATTTACATTTCTCTGTGGTAGACTGATCCTTTTTTTTCTTTTTCCCTGTTTAATTTTCATGTTTGTAAAAACATGTTTTATTGGGAAACTGATTAAATAAAGTCAGAGCTTTGAATGTGAGCTAAGAATACTTTATCTATGGCCTACTTAACAGTATAATCATAAGGGATTAATAGCATAACAAAGTCAACTCATCAACTCTAACCCCAACTATAATAAGGAATTTGAGGAGGACCTCACACCATTATCCAGCTTTAAATTCAAAGACATCAAGTTTTTTCTCTGCCAGTATCAAGAACAAATGAAAAAAAAAGATGTACAAATTAATCCTCTAATTTCCTTCCCCAGGAAAATTTTATATGTTTCACAAGGCATACAAACAAGGAAAGCCTGGTACTGCAACTGCAGTACCCTTCTAGTTGAACTATCAGTGTTTATAGAAACTACCAAAACAGCTCTAGTCAGTCAGAAAGCAAGTTTTCTATAAAACATGACAGACTTCTTGAACAAAACATAGAATATTGACCATCTCCCTGATTTACTTGCTACTATATCCCACACCATGAAGGCATCATAGCCTGCCTGAGATGCATGCAAGAATACAAACAACGTCATATAATTGATACACTAAAGATATTACCAAACAAATATTACTTGTCATACTTTACTGGGACCATGCAACATTACTACAGTACTACTACCATTGATTGATTAATATTAGCAATGGTATTTATATTTAATATTAGAGAAAAATTATTTAAGTCATTTTTTTCTTCTAGAGTGTACATTGGTGAACATGACTGACTATTAAAGCGTTATAAGGTTCTTTTTTTAAAAAAAAGAACTCTAAAACATTATTCAGATTATTTCGCATATTAGTGTCCTGCATCTCTCAGGAGCAGACTCTAAAATTAGATAAAATAATACAAATTATAATACTCACCACAGATAGCATCACTCTCATCTAAACCATCTCCACAGTCATCCTCCCCATCACAAGTCCATTGTTTAGAGATACATTTGTGTGCAGAACAAGCAAACTGATTCCAGGAACAGGAAGAATCTGTGGATGACATCAGCCATGATACTTACTATGTTTGCAAAAATGCTGGGTTCCCTCAGAGTATCAAAGCAATTTAAAATTTTCTCCTTGGATTTTAGAACTGTAATCTTATATGTAACAGAAAGATAGTAGTCATTTTAGTCCAAGATTTGGAAGAAGGCAGAGTAAAGTAGCACCTTACAGACTAACTCATTCAGAAACATTTGAGTTTTTGGATGCAACAACCTATGCTATGAATAAGCTAGTATTGGTTACTCACTACTTTATATTCATTAATGTATATGAAAAAGTATGGGCAAAACTTTTATGGTAGAAGGATTTTTAAAACGTTCTCTGAGTAGAATAAGAGAAAATATTTTTAAACATGAAAACAGTTCAAGTATTTCACAAGAATGTTTTTGCTACAGCAAACCACGTTGCAATTATGGTAATAAGGGCAAAGACAGAATAGTCCAATGCTTCAATCATTTCATCTTGGTATTTCAGTATTTAATTACTTCTTGAGAAAATTTCCATGTTCTTTTTCTTGTCTGAAAAATTGCCCTGTATTTGCATGCTGTTGTCCTAACTATTTACATTCTGAATACACTGGGAAATAATAATGCTCTGCTGCCAGTCAAAATCTGTCTGCAGTAACATATCAAATAAATGCCAGTTTAATATTAAGGGTTTTTTTTTTTAAAGGAAACTTCAAGTAATTCTCTTTTTCCCCCATTCACCCCCATAAGAATAAATGTGATTTAACTGAACACAAAAGAATTCAAAATGAATAATACATAAAAGGTCATGTATTATAAACTGAATTATAATGAACATTGTTCAGGCTTCTTCCAAATGGGTAAAAGCTGTAAAGTGGGAAAAGACAGCTAAGACCAAAAACAGCCAATGAGCTTCAAAATATTTTAAAAGCAATGAGGTATCAAATTCTTGCTGGCAAACTGAGCCTTTGTCTAAGCCTCTGCACTACATAGTGTAGAGTTTAACCACTGACTAACAGAAGAACAAGGAAAGCAATGTGTGTACAAGTTGAAGGTTTCACTCAGGAGGAAAAATGAAAAAAAAATTATCAGTAATTATTAAGGCTGTGCAAAACTTCTTGTCGCTGAATCAATTCAGCAGAGATTTGAAGCCTCCGAATTGATTCAGAGAGGTTTGGAAAGATTCAACAATTCAGACATAGACACAGATTTAAATGTTTTTCCTACATACCTCAAGGTAGCAGGCAGCTCATGAATCCTGAGATGGTGGGGCAGATGGAGCATCCCACAGGAGTGCAGGGGGGTCCCCAGCGCGCTTGACAGCAGACCTGGAACTGGACCAGAACCACTTCCAGAAGCACTTCTGGATCTGAAGCCCTCCCATGCTCTCCCTGGCTCAGCAGTTGCTGCCCCCCGACCCCTCTGGTGCCTCCTGGGTCCGGGGGGGGCACCTGTGGTCCCCCCATGGCTGATCAGAGTTGGGAGGGCATGGGGGGGCCCGGTGCACTCCCTGGTGGAACAGGAAATGGACTGGAAGTACTTCCAGGTTTGCTGTGGAGCACATAGGGGGGCCCCTATGCTCCTGTGGGATGGTCCATCTGCTCTACCATCTCAGTGTTCATGAGCTGTGCGTGGTACCTTGAGGTATGCAGAAAGAAGTCTTAAAGCTGTGTTTATGGCTGAATTGTTGATTCTCCAAATCAGCATCAAATCTTCAGATTCAGATTTGGCCAAATTGAATTAGGGACAGTGATCTGAATCAATGAATAGAATCACTGTCCCTGACTCAGGCTGGATCCAAATCAAATATGGCCCATTTTGCACACCCCTAGTGATTATGCCTCTAATCTTCATTTTTTCCCTCTAGTTATTGAGATTGCTCTGGTGAATTTACAGAAATTTAAGGGGAAGACTAGACAAATGGCCGAGCCATGGTCCACAGGCAATTCCTCTACATAACAATTTGGCTTAGAGGCATGAGGCTTAGTTTTGCTGCTGTTATTGCTGAATGGTTTTATTTCTAGTGTTATTTCTACTATCAAAAAGTGGCTAAAACAAAAATGGACAATGAGCTTCAAAATATTTTAAAAGCAATGAAAAATTTGCAGAATGTTAGTATGCATATTTTAGTAGGGAAGTGTTAAAATAATTTATTCTCCCCCTTTGTGATAAAATTATACTGGTATAAGTATCTTTATATTGATAAAATTGTGTTGATGTTATGGAGTTATTTGTATTTGTCTGACATGATTTTGTATGTCAACAATCCTGTGATAATTTTGTCCATTTCTGTTGACAGTACAAGAGAAAGCAAGCAGAATTTGCTTTACAAGAATTCAAGATGTACAATAGATAAAAAAAGGTAATATATTATAATCTGAGTCATAATGAAAATTGTTCAGGGTGCCTCCAAATGCATAAAAGCTCTAAAGTGGGAAAAGACCGCTAAGGCCAAAAACAGCTAATAAACTTCAAAGTATTTTAAAAGTAATGAAAAATTAGGAGGCCCCAAATTCTTGCTGATAAACTGAAACTATAAAAGAAGAAGGGGATGGAGGCGGTATCATAGAATCATAGAAGTAGGGCCGGAAGGGACCTTGTAGATCTTCAAGTCCGACCCCCTGCCTGGGCGGGAGAAAAGACTGGACTCAAATGAGTCCAGCCAGGTAGGCATCAAGCCTCTTCTTAAAGATCCCCAGGGTAGGAGCCAGCACCACTTCCCTAGGAAGTTGGTTCCAGCTCCTAGCCGCCCTGACTGTGAAGTAATTCTAGTAGTAGTCTAATCTAAACCTACTCTCTAATAACTTGTGTCCATTGTTCCTTGTCATGCCAGGGGGCTCTAGGGGAAACAGTGTCTCCCCTAAACCCTTCTGGTCCCCCCTAGTAGATTTTGCTCATTTTGAAACAAGAAAAATAAAATGGAGGACAATGTATATAAATCTAAGTATTTTCAAACAACTCTATTACTAACCCTTGGAGTGTGCTGAAGCAGACATAGGAGGAGACAGGGCTTTCTATAGCTCAGAACTACCCTTGAGCAAAATATACAGAAATACAAGTAGCCAGAGACTTCTTTTCCCTCTTGACCCCATCTTGACAGTCACAGAAAACTGCTCCCTATATCAAGAAACTTGATAAGCAGAAATGTTTTATTTCTCCAGTTTGTCATCCAAGCTAGAGCTACTTTTTTGTTTGGTATTTGCAGTTATTTTAAAACCAACTTGGGGAAAACCTAGGAACTAACATTTTCTCTTTGTGGGCATTAGACTAGAGAAGTTTCTGAGTCAACTGATATATACCTGAAAATGGCAACACATCCTTCCTCATCCTCCCCCCCCACACACACCTTTTTTTGGTTATTTTTGCCAATACATGATGTTGTAATCTTGGGTCATCCTCATACACAGTGCATAAAAATGTCAGGAATATAGGAACACAAATAAATAAAAATAAGAGAAACAACTGCAGAATTATTTTGTGATAATGCCATGAAGAGATGAGTCTTTAACTTCATTTATACAAAAATTTCTGAAGCTATCACTTCTTAGATATCATATAAAGATACAACATTTTATGTACTGTACATTCCATGACATTTACTTATGGGAGAGTTTGACATTTCATAGAATACCTAGTTTAAATATTTTCCAAGCACTGACTGTAGATTAAACTATTTGGGTCTGGCAGAAATTCTAAAGTATTAAGTACTTAGTTATTTCTGAACAGACTGAAGTTTATTCCTAGATGCCTATTTGCCTAGCTTTCAAACAGTCTATCAAGTCATTGCTTGAAGTAAAATCTTAAAGAATTTGAGTACTTTTGATTAAAACAAGTTACAATTATAAGCCTTTCCTTTGCACATGCTTCAATGATTTTAGCAGTATGAACAAGACAAAATGCTCACCACAATGCAATTCATCGACTCCATCCTCACAGTCTTTCTGTCCATCACATAGCCAGGTTTTCAGAATACATCTTCCACTAGGACAACCAAAATAATTTTCTTCACATGTGGGTTTGTTTTGAACTGTGATAAAATAAAGAATGTAATGTAAAATGTGCTCTGCTAGTATGATTAGGAGCCGAATACAATTCTGCTAAATTTCTGGAAAGCAATGGATGAAATTATTTATTTAGAACCCAGTCTTTTTGCATTTTTAAATATATATACTTTAATGAAGAATCTGGGTAGAATGGATAAAAAGAAATCCAAGGTGCTCTGTTTATCCAGCAGAACATTGTATCTCAGTCTGGTCTATAAAAATATAGGAATAAATAAGGTAGTTCAATTCAGAGGCAGATATGGACCTGATTTAAATGAAAATCGCTCCATTTTAGTCACAGCTAATGTGCTCAATTGATATACAATGATTTATACCAGCTGATTATCTGGTTCATCATATGATTCCTCACCTGAAGTTAACAATTGTTTTCAATTTGTGTCTTTTTTTTTTACATTCATTGATGTCTGAGCTGACACCAACTCACTTCACATATGGCACTACGTAGCTTGCAGATGGTAACAAGTTTTGCAGTGAAGTTCTGACCCCATTAAATCAATGTAAACTGTTTTTGTCTTTTCATTTTTGGAGGTGAACAAACTGATATTTTAATTTAATTAGGTGGGATACTCTAAATATAGACAAAGGAAAGGAGGAATAATGCATATGTAGTGGCTGAATGCAGTTGCAAATACAGGTTTGTTGACTAACACAGCTACTTCCAAAAATCTGAAGAAAGGCCTCTTCTTTTTATAAAAACAGTAGGTTACACTCAATTCCATATTGGGTCCAAATGTTTAAATTCATCCACGTTCAATGCAAGTCTGTTTCTTTCTCTTCTTAGCAGCCCATGTTTTAAAATGCTAGGATTATCTTTGTTTTCTCTCTCAATACAAAATGGTAAAATCTCCCTTTATTGAAGCCAATGGAATATCCAGATTTTTTGCCAACATAAAGAAGAGATCAAAGAAGTGAAGTCATTATGCAGTGAAGCTCGAGGAGAGACTACAGGTTATCTAGGAATAACCCAAGAAATAATGAACATTTTACCTCTGTTCTCAGTAAGAAAGACAATGTTGAACATAGTGTAAAAAGGGAATGACTAAAGGGGTCAATGGTTTGAAAATGGAAATCACAATCTATGAGGTAACTCCCCTCCCCCAAAATCTAACTGGGCCATTTGAGAAGGGAATACATAATCTCCATCCCAGATTTCTAGATGAAGTAGCTCATAAACTTCTGGACTTCAGAAAGGCCTTTGACACTGTCTCCCACCTCATTCTCATTCAAAAGCTAGGCAACTGTGGCACTGATGCCTACATAGTCAGATGGAGAACAAGTTGGCTGAGAGGCCGTAATCAGAGAGTGGTGGTAGATGGGTCATATTCGACCTGGAGGGATGTGAACAGTGGAGTCCCCCAGGGCTCGGTCCTTGGGCCCGCACTTTTCAATTTCTTTATTAGCAACTTGGACAAGGGGGTGAAAAGCACCCACTTTAAATTCATGGATGACAACAAGATATGGGGTAAGGTGGGCACACTAGAAGGGAGGGACAGGATACAACTGGACCTGGACAGGTTGCAGGGGTGGGCAAATGAGAATAGGATGGGATTCAATACTGACAAGTGCAGGGTGCTGCACTTGGGCACTAAGAACCAGCAGCATACCAATAGGCTGGGGAACTCTCTTCTTGAAAGCACAGTGGCAGAAAGAGATCTTGGAGTCATTATCAGCTCCAATGTGAGGACACCATCAGTAGGGCTAACCATAGATTCATCACAAGCAGGGCCAAAGAGGTGATCCTGCCCCTCTATGCAACATTGGTCAGGCTACAGTGGGAGTACTGCGTCCAGTTCTGGGAGCCACACTTCAAGAGGGATGTGGACAGCATTGAGAGAGTTCAGAGGAGGGCCACTTGCATGATCTGGGGACAGCAGGGCAGACCCTGTGAGGAGAGGCTATGGGACCTTAACCTGTTCAGCCTTCACAAGAGAAGGCTGACGCAGGAACTGGTGGCTGTCTATAAACTTACTAGGGGGGGACCAGAGGGGGATGGGAGAGACTTTGTTCCCCAGAGCACCTCCAAGAGTAACAAGGAATAAGTTTTTAGAGAGTAGGTTTAGACTAGACATTAGAAAGCACTATTTCACAGTCAGGGTGGCTAGGATCTGGAGCCAACTTCCAAGGGAAGTAGTGCTAAATCCTACCTTGGGGGTCTTTAAGAGGAGGCATGACAACCTAGCTGGGGTGATTTGAGCCCAGTTTTCTCTCCTGCCCAGGGCAGGGGGTCAGACTAGAAGATCAGAAAGGTCCCTTCTGACCCTACATCTATGAATCTACGAAATTGTAGGTTTGGTCAGAAGGATTTTTAATTAATCTATATATTTAGGGGATGAATCTGTATGACTGAAAAATAATCACTGTAGATTATTATTATATTCTACTTGATCTATCTACAATAGATCAGGTATATTATATATATATGAAAGGGTAAGACACAATACAAACAACAATAGGTTTATTAATAAGACCACAGTATATAAAACTTTAGGAAAAAAAGTAAAGAAAGAATAGTTAGAGACAGATGAAAGGGGAAAAGGAGTAAACTGCAACATCAGAATAATGCCAAAGGAGGCGACACCAAACTAACCTATACTCTTCCTTTGGTAAGATAACTAATTATCTAGATAAGAGAACTGCTATAAAATATCAAGATCTCAACAAAACATCTGGTACAGTATTTTGGGAGAAAAAAATTAGTTAAGCTGTAAAAGATGTGAATTGGTACAAGAATTGCTAGGCAAGTGAAAGAAACTGGCTAAAAGGGGGTGAAAACAAATCAGGCTGAAAGGTGAATTATAAACCTGAAGGAGGTCACTAATGGAGTTCTGAAATTTGATTTTGGGGCAGAATTCATTTGATTACTTTTATTAATGATTTTGTTCTGAAAGCAGGAGTGTGTTAATAAAATATGCTGATACTTCAAAAAACACTGAAAACATATAGGAGAATAAAAATGTCATGCAGTAAGATTTGAATAACCCTAAAGAGTAAAGTAATAAAAAAAAATATTACATAAGTACAAGATCATAAAGATTTTTCTTCCTAAAGCTGGAAGATCATAAAGATCTGATCAGAAGATCAGAGTACACTAGTTGATCAGAGGTTGACCATCTCTGTCACACTGAATGTGGCTTAGAAAGGGGAAAGGCAACCCTTGGATCCATGAGGTGACATGTTTCAAGTAGGGACAGGGACAGAGGCGGTTCTAGCATTTTGAAAATGGGGGTGCAGATGGTGAGATGCATCATCACATATAAGATAATACTCATCTTTCTCCAGTAAAAAATAAATTAAAAGTTTAATTAATATGCTATGAAATTAGGGCAGTATTATTCTGTTTAAGATTAAAGCAAAAACAAATAGAACATCGCTGGAATGAGATAAAAACAATCTATGCAACTGTGAAGTAAGAGCTTTACTACCAGGAGCAGCTAACAAAGAGCTGAACTGCAGAACTAAGGATAGCTTGACTAGCTCTGTAAGAGCACGCCGGTGTTTGCGCCGGCAGGCAAGCAGGAAGGGCCAGGAGGGAGACTCTTGCTAGGGCAGGGTGAAGCACCACATTAAGCCATAAACATGCAGGAACTCCTATGATGGTGTGAATATGGAGTGCTGCCAGGGCCCCTGCCAGCGGGGCGCAGCCTACCTGGGGCTTGTCTGAGGCCTCCACCCAGATTGAGCCCAGGGAGGAGCTGGAGTCCCCCCACCCTGTGGCCTGTGGGACTTGCCAAGCAAGGCCTGGGGGGGCAGGGATTGGGGACCCCCACACCTGTCCTGCAAACATCTGCCTTAGGGGCCTGGGGGCACAGGTGAGGGAGCTCCAGGAGGAGGTTAGCAGGCTGAGGGGAATCAGGGAGGCAGAGGATGAAATTGACAGCTATTTCCTTTCCCTGCAGGGCCACACACCCAAGGAAGAAGCACCTTGGGAAGTGCCCTGCATTGCAGAGTGGCAGACAGCCACCTCCAGAATCAGGGCTGCTCATAACACAGCAGTACCAGTTCCTCCAGTGTGGCTGGAGAACAGGTATGAGGCCCTGGCAACTCTGGAAGAGAAAGAAGGAGAGGAGGCAACTGGAGAGGAGGCAACTCCACACTCTCCACAATCTGAGCAGGCCGAAGGAGCTAAGCAGTCCTGGAGGAAAATGCATTGCGTGATCGTGATAGGCGACTCCATCCTGAGAGGTACAGAGGGTCTCATCTGTTGCCAGGACCCCTTGACATGCAAAGTCTACTGCCTACCCAGAGCAAAGATTCAGGACATGAAAGGGATGATCTAGGCCGTAATCCAGCCCACCGATTACTACCCCATGGTCCTAATACATGTGAGTACTAATGATGCGGCCAGGAGAAGCCCTGATCACCTGATGGTGGACTACCACACTCTGGGGAGCATGCTGAAGGAGATAGGCACACAGGCGGTTTTCTCTTCTACCAGTGAGTGGATGTGGAAGATGGCATGCAACATGCATCGCAGAGACCAACTGAAAGCTTCAGGAATGGTGTCTTGAGGTGGGCTTTGGTTTCCTCGACAATGACCTGCACATCACAACAAGAAACATGTTCGGATGGGATGGGCTCCACCCTTCTCCTAAAGGTAAGCGTGTGTTTTCTTCTAGGTTGGTGGATCTCCTCTAGTGGGCTTTAAACTAGGCTCATTGGGGGAAGGGGAAGATGAAGGAGGAGAAAGCCTTGGACTGCCAAACCAAGCAACACCCACAAGTACGGCCCAGCCTAGACCAACGAGCGGAACATATATGCAGATAAGCAACAGGGGCCAGGGTAATGCTGAAAGTAGGGGGCCAGTGCACACATCCTCAGGTGGCCTCAAATGCCTCTACACAAATGCTCATAGTATGGGAGACACGAAAGAGGAACTTACCCTCCTGCTAGCTGACACCAACCCGGACATAGTGGGGCTCACTGAAATGTGGTGGGACCCAACGCGTGACTGGGCGGTGAATATTGGGGCTATAGGCTGTACAGGAGGGATAGGACAGGGAGAAAAGGTGGGGCCGAGGCGCTCTACACTAAGGAGGAATACACATCCTTGTCAATTAGCAAAGAATCAGAGGAGGGGCACTCTGAAGTGCTCTGGGTTAGAATTCAAGGCAGTAGAGAGGAAAGAGATTTAACAGTGGGGGTCTACTACAGATCACCCAACCAAGGGGAAGAGCTAGACCAGGAATTCTTAAGTCAGCTCACGGAGCTAGTTAGGTCAAAGGACGTGGTCATCATGGGTGACCTGAACTTTCCAGACATCTGTTGGGAAGAGCAGTCAGCCAGGTCTGACAGCTCACATAGGTTCCTAGCCAGAATGCAGGAGCTCCATCTAACCCAGGAGGTGCACAGCCCCACCAGGGGAGACACCTTGTTGGACCTGATGCTGGCCACGGGCGACGACCTGGTGAGGGGGCTGCGGCTGCTCGACCACCTGGGTGACAGCAATCATCGCCTGCTGGAATTCACCATCCAGCGCAAGGTGGCAAAGGCCTGCAGCAAGGCAGCAGCCCTAGATTTCAGGAGGGCAGACTTCAATGAGCTAAGGAGAATAGTCGGGGAAGCACTGAGGTCCCAGAGGAGAGGGGAGCCAGGTGTCCAAGAAGAGTGGTCACTCCTTAAGCAGATGATCCTCCAAGCCCAAAGGAAGGTAATCCCAACAAGGATCAAAGGGAGCAGGAGGGTGCAAAAGCCAGAACTCCATCCTGGGAGTGTCTCCTAGCTAAAAAGGGAGGCATACACCCAATGGAAGGGAGGAGCCATCATGAGGGAGGATTATGCTGCAGTTCCTTGGAGATGCATGGGGGCAGTCAGGAAGGCCAAGGCAGAGATGGAACTGGGAATAGCTTCCCGGATCAAGGACAAGAAGTCCTTTTTTAAATATATAGGGGGCAAAAAAGAAGGTTCCGGGTAATGTGGGGCCCCTGCAGGACACACTAGGAAATTTAGTCATCACATCAGATGACAAAGCTAACATATTTAACTATTTCTTTGCCTTCACTTTCTTGAGCAGGGACCGGAACAGCGACCCCCCTGCTCTGGGCCCCACTCAGACCCCAGGGGAGGTGAACCTAGGCCAAGGGTTAGTGAGGAACTAGTTAGGGAACTTTTGGAGGGACTGGATGTATTCAAATCAGTTGATCTGGAGGATCTCCACCCTAGAGTACTGAGGGAATTAGCTGAGGTCATTGAGGGACCCCTGGCATGGCTTTATGAGCACTCATGGTGCCCTGGTGTGGTGCCAGAGGACTGGAAGAGGGCCAATGTGGTTCCCATCTTCAAAACAGGGAGAAAGGAGTACCCAGGGAACTATAGGCCAGTCAGTCTTACCTCGATCCTGGGCAAGCTTCTTGAGAGAATTATTCTGGCACATGTCCATGAGGGGCCAGTAGGGGAGATTATGCTTAGGGGCAACCAACATGGGTTCATTAGAGGCAGGTCCTGTCAGACCAACCTGCTGGCCTTCTATGACCAGGTCACCAAATCCTTAGATGCAGGGGTAGCAGTGGACATAGTCTTCCTGGACTTTCAGAAGGCCTTCGACACTGTCTCTCACCC